>NW_027124498.1:34987-38465 GCF_001457755.1 Trypanosoma equiperdum
GTGTGTTCGTGTATTTGCATTTAGCGACGTTATTTGAGTTTCCGTTGTTTTTTTTCGTTGCTAATGTTACCGGTGGTGGTGGTGGTGGTGGTGCGGGGCGGGGCGGGGCGGAGCAATCGGAACGGTTCACACTCCTTTTTTTTCTTTCCGTTTATTCATGGTTTATTTTCAGTCCGTTTGAGGTGTTTGATGATGAGTATTTCTTGGTAGATGAGAAAGAAAAGTATGTATTTCTATTTGTATTTGTATTTATGGAGGAAAAACGGATTTGCGTCGTTGTTTTCCCCCTTCCTAAAGTTCATGCTGCTGCAGAAATTGTGATTGTTGATGCAGTGTTATTTCCTCACGCAGCTGACACAGATGAACTTAAGTTATGCCACTTTTAAAGTAAAGTACTGGACAGAAAATTTTTTTTTCTCTGGTATCTGCTACTTGTTACTAATTTAGTTCTATACCCTTACCGATATGTTTACGCACCATGTATTTCTATGATATGTATATACACGTGTATACTTTTCTGTTGCTGCTTTTTTTTTGTTTATTAGCGTATCAGGTATATTTCTCAGAGGGTGCTTGGTGCACTATTTGCATCACACAATTTCTGATGGCACTTTCTTTTCCCTCTTCATCAAAGCCTCACGCTTGTGCTTCACTGCGGAAGGTTTTTGAGCAGGCGCCTGGTGCCCCTCGACGGCCATATTTACCAAAGGGTTCGCGCACGCATATCAGTTTAACGGCGGCACCACCTTTGGAGGTAGAGGGGCTTCGGGAACTCGGCGTCGCCCGTTTGGTGAGGTCGTATGGTGATATCAACAAAGATGAGAGGAATAATGAGGATCAAAAAGGTTCCAGTGAGGAGAAACCAGGGGATCCATCACCGCGGGAGTATCAATTACCTGTAGTACTGACCGGCCTCATCGCGGCAGATGGAGATATTGGAACTTGCCTTACACGTCGCACAGTGTATGACGGTGACGATTTATTGTGGCGGTCACCAGCTTTGCCATCAGGACAACGCATCTGTTGTGTAGAGCTTTGCAGAGAGAGTCACTCTCTCATGGTACGGCAGGGAAACCATGTGGCTCTGTTTCCGACTCCGCGCTTGTATACGGCTGATGTAGTGGGTAATGTGTATGTCACCACTCTCCCTGCATCTTCCGTTGGTGAAACCAACAAGGCGGAGCCTCCGGCGAAACGTCGGCGTGTGGACAACCAATCAAGTGGTGGAGTTGATGAACATCCGTTCTGGGAGCCTGTTGTAGCAGCATCAACCAGTGGAGCTGAAGCTTATGGGGCCCGTGGCTGGTGTGGTTTGACTCCACTTGCAGACGACCAGGTGGTCTGCTGCAGGGAGTTCTTTTTTGATTTGCGCCTGTTGGACGCGCGCAATTGTGGCGCAGTGATTCGGCAATACGGTACTTTGCACGCCCCCACGGGTATGGCAACATGTGGAGGTATTTTCCCTCATGGTGTTGTTGTGGCGGAGGGACCCGTTGCAAGTGTGTACGACACTCGCTGTTCCGGTGCTGTGATGACACAACAAACTGAGGCGATGAGTGGAGGTCAGCGGTCTGTTCCTCTGGTGTCGAGCCGCTTTACCGACGCCACAGCACGGGTGGCGGATGTGTGCGCGACGTGTAATGAATTTGAAGTGGCAATAGCTGTCGGTCGTGCGGTGTGTGTGCATGACATCCGAAAGTGGACGCGAGTAAGTATAACCACTAGCGTGCTGAAATATGACATCGGTTCTATTGCTCCCTTCGCTTGTGGAAAAGGTGTGGTTGCCGCCGGAATAGACGCAGAGGTACGTCTTGTTTTACTCACAGAGAAGTTAAATGGTGCATCATCAACAACTGGTACGGTTGTCCACGGCGAGGGCAACTGTTGTGGTGGGAATGGTTTTAAAAAGGAAGTTGATGTGGACGTTAACGGTGGGGCAGCTGTAAAAAGTGATGAACTGACTTCTGTGACTTCATTCAGGAACCGTATCGATTCGGTAGTCAGCTGTCGGAGCACATGGCAGGGCGGTTGGGTACCATCCGTAGATGCTTCTTGCGCCACAGGCATATCAGCTGACCACGAGTTTTTCATGGCTTTTTAAGTGCGTTAGTGTCAAGTGGCCGGTAATTTAATCGGCGATGGATGCAGTGGGAGTTAAGAAAGGTGGCGGTTGTTTCTGTGATTCCACTCTTTTTTTTTTCCACAGCATTTATTTCTATACTAACGTTATAACTACTTTACGCTAAGCGTTGGGATATCTTGCCGTTACATCTCGTTCCTTTTTTTTTTACGTTACTATTTTGGTGATGATGTTCCTTTTTCGCCGACGCGTTTACGGAAAGATGGTACCTACTCACAACTTCTCTCCACTTCTTTTCTTTTCCTCACTCTTTGCTTCACACAATCATCTACCAAATTACAACCCATTCTCTTGCGTTAATACGAATTTCTTTGCAAAGAGAGAGAAGGATAGCCATGACTCTCGGGAAGAATAAGCGCATCAGCAAGGGCGGGAAGCGCGGCAAGAAGAAGGCGCAGGAGGCGATGAGCCGCAAGGAATGGTATGACGTAGTTGCGCCCAAGAACTTCGAGGTGCGTCAGTTCGCCAAGACCATTTGCAACAAAACGCAGGGTACCAAGGTTGCCGCAGATTTCCTGCGCGGTCGTGTGTACGAGGGTAACTTGGCTGATCTGAACAAAACTCAGAATGAAGACGATGCTTACCGCAAGGTGAAGTTCACTGTTCAAGAGGTGCAAGGTCGCAACTTACTGACCCAGTTTCACGGGATGGACATGACCTCTGATCGTGTTTATTACCTTCTGCGCAAGTGGTGCACAACAATTGAGGCTACCGTAGAGGCGAAAACTGCCGATGGTTATGGTCTCCGCCTCTTTTTGATTGCGTTCACCAAGAAGCAGGAGAATCAGCTGTCGAAGAACTGTTATGCCAAGACACGCCTGGTGAAGTGGGTGCGCATGCGCGCTACCAACATCATTCGCCGGCGCCTGGCCAAGTTGGACATCAACGATGCTGTGTCTTTGCTGACCCGCAACATTCTGCGTGACCGTTTGGCGAAACGTTGCAACCCGATCATTCCGCTGCGTGACCTGCGCATCCGCAAGGTGAAGGTTATTCGTACACCCAAGTTCGACGCTCAGGCCCTCATTGCCGCTCACGGTGAAGTTCCCACATCCGCTGAGGGCGAGGCACGCGTTGTTGAAGAGGCGCAGGAGGAGACTGCTTAATGCTTGGCTGTTGGTGTGTGTTGTGCCCGCTAATTTTAAATAATTTTACTTATGTTCTGATTTTTGTATGTTCGAAAAGGCGCCCCTTTTTTATCTTTACTGTTGAACTGTCCTTAAGTCATTGTTTAGTGTATCGGTCTCAGCGTCAATGTCCCACAATTTCCCCCCTTTTTCTTTCATGTTTCCATTACGGCCGAAGAAAGGAGTTGGAGATTGACAAGAGATTTTTTTT
>NW_027124498.1:38475-40316 GCF_001457755.1 Trypanosoma equiperdum
ATGGTCGGTGGGTTCACTGAGTGGGCGCACCTTCGGCTACGCGACCATCGCCCTGGGCCGATGAATTACGACCTAACCGTTTCTGATGCACCAAAACGCTCAATTCTTGGAAAATATCCGATACGGCAGTCGGGTTCTGGGGTAGGTCCGGGCCAATACTGTATACCATCAACTATTGGAGACTGCCGCTCGACAATCCTCCGCCCACCGGTTGCAGCTGTTCCAGGAAATGCCGATCGCGTTTCGCCTAAGAGGCCTTCACGCAGCGCGTCAAAGGGTAGAGCGGCCATACGCAGCGTAAGCGAAACGAAGAAATACTTAGCTGATGCTCCCGCGTTCTCTATTTACGGGAAATTAAAGGATATCACGCCGGTTAATTTGGCAGGGCCAGGTGACTATGATTTTCCTTCCACTTTTGGAGCCCCAGGGAAGGGACCGACGTTTGGAAAGCGGACAAAACTGCTAACCACCCGCGACATCGTACCGGGACCCGCAACATATGATGTGCCCCGATTTGGCGACGAAAAGCCTAAGGGGAGGGAAATAATTACAGCCATTGAGAGGAAGCATAAAACGGATACGGGTCCTGGACCAGGGAGTTATGACGACCCCACTACAATTGCCGCACGCATTGCAAGGACAAAGCGGTTCATCGTTGACGTACCCACCTTCGGTGTTCGCCCACCCACTCCCTCCGTTGCTATTCACCGTGGCCCGGGACCTGCCCAATATGGGGATGTGAGCCGCATCATGACGAAGACGGTAACACGCACACCGATATTCCGTGAACCGACGGTGCGACCACCAAAGAGTGAGGCCGAAGTTGTGAAGGAAGAGCCCGTTTCAGACGGTAACCTGCCATCTGACTTTGACTACACGTACAGTAAAGGAGTTAGCTTCGGACCTCGTTCCTTCGTTTTGTTGGTACCGTCTACGAGTGATGTAGTTGGACCTGGCTCGTATGATCTCTCTAAAGTGCCACACAGAGTTAGAGGCGGTCGCTTTGCACAACATCCGTATGATTTGCATGCCGCTGCTAAGGCTCTTATGAAATCACGAGAAGTTGCCGTCACCGGTGGTGGCCCCATGTACAATCCCAACATTGATGCTGTGAAGCCCGTCAAATCCTTCTGTATTCCAGGTTTCGGAGCGGCTAAGAGGTTTTGTGACCAAACAAGCACCGGTTCCAACTTCTACAACATCAGGCCGCTGTCGCCAGGTCGAAGTACGGTGTTTTATCGTGGTGATTACAACAAAAGTGCATATCTTAAGGGGCAAGAGTCTTCGAAATTAATGTATAATGTCAAGAATGGTACCATTGCTGAAGGCGTGGAGCAAGGCAAAGGCGTTACATTTGGCATCCGCTACCCCGCTCGCGCTACTCATCAAGTGTGCAAGCCGTATGATGAAACGACTAACATCAATTGCGTTTACGCGGATGAGATGACGTGGTTAGTCGGAAGGTAGTAAAGAACTCCTCATAATCCAAGTCACCGTTGTTTTTTTTTTTTAAAAAAAGAGGACACACGTGAGAGTATTGTTGATGGTTGCCGCCATGGTGTACAACCGACTGTCCGTATTTGTAATCGACGCAACTTCTTTAGTTTTTGGGGCGCAGTGGTAAGCGAAGAAATGCGTTTCGTGGAGCGATGAAACTCAACTTTACACAGTCAGATATGGGTAAGGAATGTGCCTCTCCCAACCTTGTTGCACCGTATTTATTGTAGGAAGTATACTCTGGCTGCGTACCCTTGCTCTTTATCATAAATTGAATGTATGAAATATTGAATCTCCGTTTGCGGATTATGTTTCTCTCTCTCTCTCTCTCTATATATATATAT
>NW_027124498.1:40326-79650 GCF_001457755.1 Trypanosoma equiperdum
GATGGTGGTGTTTGAGTGTGTTTCACATATAAAATAAAGTGACTACACCCGCGAGTGTGTTTTACGCGGCTATTGCTATGATACCCCCTTTTTCTTTTTCCACCTTTTTTTTCTGGGGGAACATGTCACTTTTCTCTTCATTTCTCATCCACTGAAGTGAACCCGTCTATCATATGTAAATCCACAAAAATAAATAATTGTGTTTTCCTTTTTACCTCCTCATGTTTTGGTCCCATGTGCGGCATTTCATGTGTACCCATTTCTGCTCACTTATTGTATCTTTTTGTATGTTCTTTTTTTTTTTTGAATCGTTGTTGATTACCGTTACTATTTTGCTTTAGATTTTGTGTTTGTTGGCACTGAGTTGGAAGCGAAGTGGGTGTGGTAGTCGTAAAAAAAAAAACATGGAGGTGGCGGAAGCTGTCGGCCGTTTTCGTTTAGTTTGCCAAAAAAAAATGTGGTCGTGATTATTCAACTTGAGCCATGTTTTCCTACTACATTTTGTACTTATACCTTAGAGGGGAAAACATGTGATGTATCATAGGAATAAATAAGCATGTAATGATACTCTTTGCTTCTTCCACAGGTATCATAACACTTTCTTCTTTTTTTTTCTTCCTATTTATTTATTTGTTTGTGGGTTTTATTATACCGCATTTTTTAGTGTTGCTGAGCGGCTTTTCCCCCTTTTCTGTTTACATTTGCCTTCATGTCAGTTTCACCACCTCTTAGTTGGTACATCAACTCGCGTGAAACAGGGAAAAGAAAAAAAAATGGAGGACAACATCAATAAAATGACACTGGCGGTGGCAAAAAAAAAACAAAAGAAAGAAAGAGAAAGAGAGAGAGAGAGAGAGTCACTTTCCTTTCTTTCCTTTCTTTCCTTTCTTTTTGCTTTTTCTTTTTTTTTTTTGTTTAAAAGAGGAAAGGCTGGGATGACGAGGCAACGTAACGAAAGGGATAAGTCATCTAGGGGATGAGAGTGCTTGGGTATGTTCAGTGTATTGTATCTGTATATGTGTGAAAAGGAGTTTGGGTTGGTGGGGTTGAACTGAATTAAACGAGAGCAAGAACAACAAAAGTGGTGCTATAGTTTAATATAACGAAATTTGTCTCCCTGAAGAAGTAATCAAGTAAGTGTTGATGGTGGAGAAGATGAGTTAAGGAAGAAATGAGGGAAGGAAACCCACTATTATACGCATGCTTATATCCTTTTGTTTTATCCTTCCCTCTTCCAACTTGACCACCGCTCCTCCATGCAAAACAGACGTATACACGGGGGGGGGGGAGAAAGCAAAATGATAAAATGAAGCAGGGTTAAAAAGGAAAGCAATAGTCAGATTTTTCCTTTTTTTGTCTACAGTCTCTGTTTTTGCTTCTGGTTGTGAATGTATACAATATCGTTGTTGGTTTCTTGCGGGTAACGTGGATGGTGGTGATATGTTTTAGGGCGGGACTTGATTGAGTGAATAAGGGAAACCTAAGAGCGAAGTTGCAAGACCACCGCAGCAAACTGCGTGCACGGAGTGCTCTTTGGCGTTATAGTCCTTTTCAATCTCAATCGCCCGAATTCTTTCGATAGCGGTTCATTTTTATGTAATGGTGACGATTTATTAAACCCACTTTTCTCCTTGTTTCATTTTTACTGCTTCTTTTCTACCTCTTTCTATATCTCTCTTTTTCTCTCCGGTGCGTTTTATAATTTGTATTCATCTATTCCTTCATATGATTTTTTTTGTTTTCCTTCTTCCTTCTCCCGTTGCCGAGCACTCCCCGGGTGCATGTTTCGAGTAGGTCACTGGGAACACGTACTTATTAGTGAGTAAAGGAATGAAGTATAGCAACTATCTCCCACTTCCCAATACTGAATAGTAATAATAAAAGTCAAAGGGGGGCGTAGCCGGTGTGGACAGCAATTTATAGCGTGTAAGTGCATGAGGATTTAACCTCGTTGAAGCCCTAAGGGGATGGGCGTTCCATGGCGTGTGCCCATATGACAGCACCCGCTTCATCGTCAGTGCGGTTTTGATCCTTTTTATTTGATGTTCGAAACGATCATAAGCAGGTAAGTGTGTTATTTTTCTTTGGATTATTGTCTCTTTTGCAGTTTTACCCCGTCGTCAATATAACGTATCGATTACCCGAAGGAGCTGTTGCATGTAACTGGATAATTTGTGTGGTGCTTCCCTTTTAACCATCTATGTCGCCCCGTGGCTCTGATTCATTGTCAGTTCATGTTTTATCTCTCGATATTTCCCCCTTACCTTGCTCTTCATATTCTTCCCAATACAATTTGGCTTCTCCCCACTTTTATGCCCCCTTTTTGTGTGTGTGGGTGTTGCATCCACATCTGGTGGTATGTATGTCTATCACCGTTGTGTAAAAAGATGAAGCGATCAGATGACGTCAGTGGTTTCACTTCATTTCTAATGTATTCCCCCACCTATGCACTCACCTTAGATGTGTCCATTGTCCTTAGTTGCTTATTGGCTATTGCCTGCCGGATCAAATTGTTTGCAAATAAGTCCGCGTGTCCCTGCACCGTGCCTTCGCTGAAAAAGACGGGAAACTGTGGCACCTCGTTTGTAGGCAACTACGTGGGACACAGCACCGTAGCAAAAGATACGGTGAGTGACGGAAGACACAACAGCATGCCGGAGGTTCTTCAAAGCAATGACGTTACTATGAACCGTAGTGCGTCTCCATCCGCTACAAAAGGTGGTTGTAGTGAGACACATGTTAGTGAATCCCTAACCGATAGTAAACCTTGTGGTCACTGTTCAGATGATGCTCTCGGGCAGCTGTTCGGCATACCGGTAAATGCTTTTGCCGCAACTGCCCTGATAAATTACCTTTCACTTGTCTCCAACTGCCTCACTCAATACTTTCGACCCTCTCAGGTCCTCTACGCGACTCTTATGAGTTTTTGCGATGTGTTGCTCTTCGCCATGAGTGACTACTATGGAGAGGGCACTAGTCATTGCAGACATGATAAATGTGTTTCACATAGTGATTTATGTGATGGGTGGAGGGGGTTGAAATTGCGGAGTCCTTCTGTTCCACATGAATTGCATGACCTGAAGGGCATTGCGGATCACAAGTCACAAAGGCGTGGTGGTAGTGATCCTGTTTATCCCTGCGGAGTGGAAGCGAGTTCGCTTCATTTGGAGACGAGAGGAAATAGATGGTGGTTGATGATACTCGGTTTTATGAGGTCGAATGTTGATGATGCCTCGAAGCCGAAGCACGCTGACGGAGGTGTGTTGTCCAAACTTCGGGTGCGGTGGTATATTCTTCCTATACTTCACACAATTTCCGTTGCAGCACTTGTTATTTTGAGGAAATACCAACTCCTCTTCTTTCTTGGAACCGCAGCGGGGTATGTGGCCAGTTGTGTGACGCTTCACATGGTTGGTTATGGTTTAAGTGCCCTGTTATCTGTGCTGCTCTTTCCCTTTATTGGTGGTGGATATTACGGAACCGTGCGTCTGTCGACTAATGATGAGCGTGTAGAAATGTTGATGGGCTTCTTTTCCCTTTCTGGCGCCGTGCATGTTGGGGGTGTTGGTGTCTATTATGTGTTGCAGCAGACTTTCTCTGGTGTGTGTGTGGTGTTGTATGTATTAATGCTTCTTGAAGAGGATGATGCATTATACAGTACACATGTGAGTCTCATGCGCTGGTATGTTAATCCTTGTGGACAGGGGTTGCTGGATGCGCAAAAGTTGTTCACTTTTTTGCTCCTCCTAGGAAGTATGAATCGTCATAAACAACGGGAGAGACTATTGGCACGGTACCGAAAGAATTTCAGCAGTCACTTATTGTGAGGGCACTGAGCGTTTTAGTGTGTGCGTATGGAGTTTTGTGGAACGTAAATATCGACGCCACTGACACTGTTGCGGTTGTATTACCCCAAAAGGATTACCAATAAACGTTGCGGTGTAATTTTTCTTGTTTGCGTTGGTGGTTTGCATCCATGTATATATAATTATATATATATATATATTGTGGTGTATACACCTTTGCTTGCATGTGAGTGAGTGACTGTGTAGCTGAGCGAGCTGAGCATGAAGTGGGAGGAAAAGAGAGAAGACACGGGCTTGTTCCGTAGTGTCATGTTTGAACCTTAGTTTTTCATTAGAAATGGAGCTAGCCGTCCTGTTGGTGTTACCTTGCCATCATCGTTTAGTGTCTTTTAACTTCGAATTGGTGTGTTGATTGTGCGTTGGGAACAAGTTAGTTTCGCTGGTGCTTTTCTCTTTTCTTTTGTGTGTGTGTGTGTGTGTGTGTGTGTGTTTTGGGCACTGAACAACTTTGTACATCTTTGACTTCCCTTTTACACATATACACGTATTCACTCGCGTTTTTTTTTGTGCGTCGCCGAGTATTTCATTTTCTTTTTATTAATTATTTATTTCGAACCATCATTGCCTTATTTCACCCTCCCCTTTCTACCTTGTTTTTTTTACTTTGTAGAATCGTTGCAGTTGTGGGAACGTATTAATTGATATTCTCTTGTTGGGGATGTTTAGTGAGAGCTGATGAATGTCTTGAGTTTGTTATGTACCAATAGCTTTCCCTCCTCCGCACTCCATTTCCGCTTTCGGCTTGACATGTAAGGAGGAAAGCAGTTAAAGGAAAAGGGATAAATAAGAAAAAAAATGTCTTTGCTTTTATTATCCTTTGGTCCTCTGTGGATGGGAAGAAACATAACACTACACTAATTGCGGGGCGATTTCAAAGTCCCTTCTTTTGTTATTTTTAAATGTAATATGATGTGGTGCGATAGTATTGCTGTTATAACTATTAGCTTTATTGCATTTGTCGGTGCGGGTTGCTTCCGCGAACGTTTGTTGTTGCAGTCACTGATTATGTTCTTGATTTATCGTCTCCTATATCTCTTCACTTCTTCTTTCTTTTTTTTTTTTTGCTGCTTTATTTTCTTATTATTTTCTTCGTTGCGCGATCTCCCTTCACCCCCTTTTCGTTGGGAAATACGGGGTCGAATTTTATCATACGCAATTAAACAACATTATCAAATGGAGCAGTCAGCCGATTGCACATTCGCGCTTACGGCGTGAGAAGTGTTTGTCGCTGTTTGTCTGCCAGGCAGTAGCTTCATCACTTGACACGGCATTAGCGATATTTTAAAGAGGTAAAGGAAAAGGGGGGAAAGGGGTGGACAAATAATTTAAAGTTGTTTTCATTATTTTTGGTGTCATTACCATTAGGGAAAGGGGGAAATATACAAGGATAGTTGTAAATAAAACAGTGGAAGTACTGGAGAAGCACATTAACAGGACTACGGAGGATTTCATATATATATATATATATATATTGATTTCGTATTTTCCAGAAGTGGGTGCCTGCGGCGGTTGTGTTTGTGAAGAGAAGGAGGGAGAAGAGGGCGTGCGGTGCCAATTGTAACAAGCAGGGCAGAACACACAAAATAAAATAAATTGACGTCAGTAACGAGTATACATATTTATATAAGCATACGCTTTCCTATTTTTACTGGAGAGTATAATACGCAACTCAAAAAGGGACACGGAAGAAGTTAGTGGGATTTGTTTCCCCTCTCTTTCTCTTCTTTCTTTTCTTTATAGTAATTGCAGTTACGTTTACTACTAGTACGACTGTTGTTACGATTATTATCATTCCCTTTTTTATTTTGTTTCCGTAAATTCGTGTTTTGTTTTTGTTTGAGGATTTATTCGTTGTTGGCTAGCTGAGTTTAACGGATCGCTTGCGTGCTTGTTTGTGGGTGTTTTAATTCTTTTTTTTTGGGGGGGGGGCGAATGACCTCAACGACCGAATTCACCGGTTCGTCGCTCCTGCAGGACGAGAAGGTGGTGCTGAAGGATTATGTCGCCAGTCAGCGACTTGGTGAAGGAGGTTACGCTTCGGTATTTCTCGTCAAGTATGTCCCGTCCGGAGAGTGTTTTGCGATGAAGATAATACCGAATAATTACTTGATGGGCTCTGAATCACTAATCATTCAGGAAGCCACCGTCATGCAGTCTTTAGAGCACCCGCACGTGGTGAAGTTATACAAGTTTCTGCAGAGTACCTCCGCTTTCTACCTAATCATGGAGCTTGCTGAATGCGGGGAGTTGTTCGATCTTGTCATTGCTGAGAAATATTTCCGTGAAGCAACGGCCCGATTGTACTTTCAGCAACTCATGTCTGCTATAGACTACTGCCACAGTAACGGCGTCGCCCACAGAGATCTAAAGGCGGAGAATTTGTTACTTGGCAAAGATAATCGGTTATTGGTATGCGACTTTGGTTTCTGCAGCAAATATCGAACAGAAGGGGAAGATGGAGACGATGGCTCTCCAAATGAGACCCTGCAACCCATCGGGACTCTGCACTACACTTCCCCAGAGATGGTGACACGCACCACCGGTTCTCTCGCTGTAGATGTGTTTCAGCAAGACCTCTGGTGTGCGGGTATTATTCTCTTCTTCATGCTTACGGGTCGACTTCCCTTCTCCGGCCGAGATGATGAGGAGACGTTGCACCTCATTCAGATGGGTAGCTTTTCCTTCACGGAGGAGGAGGAGGCGCGTCTCACTCCTGGGGCTCGGTCACTGGTGCGTGGGATGCTTGCCTTAGAGCCGACAGAGCGACCGAGCATATCGCAAATACTTGAAAGCGAGTGGTTTGTTGTAGATATCAAAGCTGACCTCTTCCCCCACCGCCCCGAGTTAAAACGCGGTGCTGCGTTTCTGGATTTCTCCACGCAGCACCGTGCAACTGAGCAAGAGGAGGCCGCGATACGAAAGGCGTTTAAAAAAATTAACATTGATGGTTACGGAGATATAACACGAGATCAGCTACGGGATATGCTAACCACCCTACACGGTAAGAAGGTGAGTGCGGAGGGAGTGTCGGAGCTTGTTCACCTCTTTACTGGAAAGAAAGATAGCATGTTTGTTACCTTCAAACAGTTTCACGACGCATGGGTCATCAGGGACCTCGCACACTCCTCGTTTAAACACAGCGACGACTTTCAGCTTCCCAAAATCATTGATACGGAGATGGATGGTGTTGAGCGAAAGGTAGTACGGCAGGTGCGCACTGCCTTTGATTGCGTAGACGAACTTCACACAGGTGTTATTGACATGAATCAATTGAAGCGCCTCTTCGAGCGGTGCCAAACTGACGTAAACGATGAAGAGATTCGAAGTCTAATCCGCTTCTTTGATGAGCACGAGGTGGGAAACCGTGGTGAAATAACATTCCGTATGTTCCTCAAAGGTGTGGTGAGCCGTGACATGCTTGTTCGGCATCCAATGGGCCGGAAACTTGCCGCTGCAACAAATTTAGCTGCGTTGTATCGATACTGTGAGTTGAGAGAGAGTGTTCGGCGCGGTGTCTTTGTGTCGGGTGTCTGGGATAACATCGTGAAAAAGCTGATGAAACATGCCGACCGTCTTGTCTTAATCCGTGATGTAGTGAACATGTCTGATGTGGAACGTGTTTATTCCTTCTGCTATGTTGGAAAATCGGCTGCGCAAACCACTCCATTGACCATGTCGGCGACGCCACCAGCTATCGAATCTGAAGGGTGTTTTTTGACACCGAAAGACCTCTCACACAACGCCCTGTTGGGTAACAGCTTCTGTACATCATCCATTCCCATGCTACCCCATTCCACAGGTCATGCTGGCCAGTATTCCAATGTGAATGATGCTCATCATGGTAATTTGGCTTCAAGCTACGAGGAATCGTCACGGTGGGCGGAATCCCTCAAAGCAGGCAGCGTCTCCCCACCACAACGCACGATCGCTTATGGTAGTGGCCCAACCCCAAAGAACCAAGTGACTGGCACATGTACTATTGATGTACTACTTTCTTCCGGGGCCTTTGAATATACACTAGTTCGATTTTGCCGTATCTCTGGACGCACGCACGACTTTCACGAGGCAGTTGCTTACGTTGCCAAACTTCTGGAACCTGAGCGACTGCGAGCAATGGAGGACACACTTCCCAGGGGCGAAAGCGTACTTATATAATGGTCTATGCGTACCTTGTGAGCGTTGTCATCGTTCCCATCCCTCCGTCCATGTTCCTTCTGTGTATCTCTCTCCCTCTCTGTTTGTATGTCCTTGCCTGCGTGTGTCTTTTTACTCATTCCCAACATCCCCTACACTCTTTTTTTCTTCATTGGTTATTACTGTTTCCGCCGTTCATCCCTTTGTTGCTTGTGTCGTTGTTTCCTTTTTTCTTTTTTTTTTTTTACTGTAATGCGCCCTTATTTCCTGTGCTTACTTAATTTTTTTCTTTTTTTTGCCCTCATCATCCTCTCCTTTTTTTTGATACCGAAAACATTTTTTCCCTGTGCCGTTGCGCTCAGTAGATTGTGAGTGCACATGTTTGGGCACACATGTTAATGACGAGCTTGAACTTACGAAAATAATAAAAGAGAGTGTCGAGGAAGGGCAAGAAAGAAAAAAAAATGTGGGCATAAAGTGGGTACAAAACAAGATCTAATGGAAGGAGATCTGATAAAAAAAGAACGAGAGGAAGGAAGCGACAAATGAATATATATATATATATATATATCTATATGTATAGCTGTGCGTATGTATTTATATATTTATAAACTGGCTTTTCGTTTTCGCCTCTTCATATCTCTTCTTTTTTCTCTCTCTCTCTTTAAATTCAAATCACCATATTCTCTCCCTCTTTCTAGATACATTTCTTTATGTCTTTTTCTTTCTTTCATGTGCCACTAATGGGACAAAATGTTTTTCTACCCCTTTTGCTCTCTTTAGTTGGATTTGGTTTGCTTCTGCTTGTTCTCTCTTTTTCTCTCTCCACACACACACACACTTCACAATTTTGTTGAAATGCGGTGTCGTAACGTTTTCTGCTTTTTTTTTTTGCCAACCCCCAAAATTAAACTTTAATTTGGGTATTACTTTTTTGTTTGCACATGAGGAAAGAAGATGATGTTGATGAGGTATACACCGGGAAAAGTGGAAAAAAAAAGCTTGCTAAGTGGGCGAGTAATAAAATGTAATAATTGATTGAGTGAGTGAGTGGTTGAGTAAAGGATGTATGGTGAGAGGAAGGGAAAGAGAAAAAAAAAAGGGAGACAGTTGCATGTGCACATGAAGACGCCAAGAGGGAAAAAGCGGGGTGGGGTTGAGACGAATTGTATTTTGAGTGATAGGATGAGGTAAACATGAGGCAGCCAAAGATATTGATGGTGATTAGAAACGCTAATGCTCCCTATGACAAATTGTAGGGGCAATGGGTGGGATGGTAATGGGTTCATCAGCGAAAAAAAAGAAAAGAAAGAACAAATATGTTATAGTGATGTTATGAGCAGTAGCTTGTTACTGTTACCACTACTACTATTTCATGTGCGCAACCAATAATAGCAGTGTCGTTGATTTGAGTGAAGAAAAAAAAAGGAAAGCTGTAGTAAAGTTGTATTGTCAAGTCGTATGGGTGCTTGATTGGGAGCAAATGGACAATGTCTTTAGAATGCTTTTGTATGGACAGAGTTAAAGGAAGAAGTAGAGGGGGCCGATCATGTAAGTTTCCCCTGACTTCATCCCATTTAAGCCTGTTTAGTTTTCATCTTCTACTTCATAAATGACATTTTCGAGGAACTTAACGAAGCGGTTAATTTGTTTAAAGACTCCGGTGAGCGGGTTTAGTGCAGCACCTTCCCTCTTTTTTTCGGGGGGTGCTCACCACAGTGCTCTTTTTTCCCACCCCCTTATGGTTGTTTTTGTGTCCGCTGATGTGATGTTGTCAGAAAGGTAACCGTGACAGCGGTAATAGTTGTGGCTTGCAATATTACCGCAGTGGTAATAATGGTATCTCCGTCCTTTACACCAAGGCGTGGAGACCGCCGGCAGTTGCTGCTGTGATGGTGTGTGTTTTTTGTGCTCGGGGAGTGGGGGGATTTTTTTTCCCCCGGTAGCTTCCCTGCTTTTCTGCGCAAATTTTTTTTTTGGGTCGCTACAGGTACTTATCAGCTGGCGAACGACGTTTCGTCTTTGTTTCTTTCTTACTGTTAATTCTTACACTATGCATGGAGGAGGGGTGAGGTTGTTTAATGAATTGTTCGCTCTCCGCATGGAATACTCAGGGAAGTCGACTTTTTGAGTGCACGTGGCAACATTTCCTCAACTTTAAATGAATAAAGTGATGCGGTGGAATAGAGTAGCATGAACCATGTGCCCATTTCCGCCCCAATATCCTCACTTAACAGTGGTGAAGGTTTGTTACACTAAGGCTTTAAACGATATTTCGGTCATCTCACCCGCTACCCATCCTTCTTGTTCTTTTCTTCCCGCCCTCCTCCGTTTGAATTTGGGAATCGAGATACGGATGCTGCAGTCCGATGTGTCTGGACGTGCTCCACCCGAGGAGGATGTACAGTGGCACGTAGGAGAAGTAAGGCAGCCACCGCCCTTCTATAAACTGCCAGGCTCATCAGTAACGGCACGAGAGATAGGTGGGCAACACTCATCGTGTTGTTGCAGATATGGAGGTGGAACACACTCTGGTAATCGCATGTGGACGCACAGTCGCTCAGTTTCACTACCGGATAGCTGCAGTAAAATGTGTTGTTCCTCATTTACTTGCTGTGGTGTGGGAGCGACGGTATCGAGACATGTTTCCGTTCACACGACAAATGCTAACACTGCGCCACACCACGAGAATGAGGAAGCTTTGAAGTTACGCATACGCGTGCTTGAAGGGCAACTTCGACGTGAGTACCAACGACGCCGATCCCAGGAGGAAAACTTCCAAGTGAGACTGGAACTCCTAAAATCATGCTTAGGGACCGCGGAGGGGGCGGTGCGGCACAAAAATGATTTATTTGGTTGCCATCGGTGTGGGAATAATGATATTTGCAATACGTCGGAGGATTGCCACTCGAGAGATGAGGTATTGGAGGCTGAGGAATTGGATGGCAGCGCTCCCGGCCCAATACGCTCTGGAGGTCTTGCCCAGGATACAATAGAGCTGTTGGATTTCTGCGAAAACATTGAGACATCGGCTGCGCCACCAAAAATAGTAAAGGAACATTCCGTACAACGGGACGTCGCTTCTCCTTCCACCTCCGAAAGGGAAGGACAGACTCCAGATATTTTGTTCTGTGAGGAGGGTGGTGTGCCACAAGGAGTTCACATGTTTCCCTCTTTGCCGTCAGTTACGTGCAGTAGCGCAGATGAACACGAGGTTGGAGGTTCTGCAAACCCAATTGTGGAAGATCATCAATTGGAAGAACTAAGGGAAGTGTCGGTTTCGTGTTACGGAGGGGAGGCGGCTCTAAACAATCCAGAAAACTCCCGCGTGCATCCCTACTGCACCAGTTTGTCCTTTAGCACTCCTGCTTTTGGTATCAATGGTGTCGGCGAAACGGAAAATGTATCTGACGATCAAAAGAGTACGTCTTGTGAAGCTGTAAACCCTTGCGGCTCGGGAATGTTGGCACTGACGACGCAGCTTCTCTCCGCTGGCGAGGACGTCTCTTCATCGGCATATTCGGGATGTTCTGCGTCTTGTTCGGAAACTTTGTGCAATCCCAATCAATTTGGCAACGCGGTTGATCCTCGTGGATCAAGAAATCGCGCGTGGTATGTCCACACTATACTTCGTGATGTCTTCGAGAAATTGATTTGCGACCACCCATCTCTCAAACCTGTATGGGAGAAAGTGCACAAATCTGAAGCGACCTTGACCGATGCGTTTCTTAGCAACCCGAGTGTTCTTAAACTTGCACTTAGTGAGGCGATGTACTTAAACTTTCGCTGCCACCATAACAAGCCCCTACTCGAAACGTTTGACGCACCATTTCCAAGACAGCTTCCCCCCTTCTCCAGTGAAAACACCGACCCCGGGTTGCTGGAGGCATTTTCAGGGAATTCTTTCACGTGGTCAGGACAGCGGCAGATGCACCGAACCGATATGGCGCGTGTGACGGTACATGCGCCCCAATTCTTCAATCGCATGCGGGGAATTTTGAATTTGAACATGGCAGAGCTCCGTGGGGCCCTCACTGACAGGTGCGTATGGCGTGAAGTTCCTTCGTGTGGAGAAAGTGGAAAATCACTTATTTTTTTGGGCAACTTTGTGTTGAAGAGTCTAAAAGAGAGCGAATTTTACCTCCTGAAGGAGAGTTTTTTGCTTAAATACATTCACTACTGCGAACGGAACTGTATGACGACATTGCCACACTTCTACGCACTTGTAACGTTTTCGTGGGTATCAAGTGAATCGTGCGAGCACTACATACTTACTCAGAATGTCTTTCGTACGCCGCACTTCATTCAACGCATTCATGTCGCTAAAGGGGCACGAGTAGGGTTGTTGTCCAAGGCGAAATCACTTTCTGCTTCGTGGCGAACTCGTTTTGGGGAGGACGTATTCAGAGATGATGACCCACCGCCTCGCCTATTAACTTGTGGCAAACTAAAGCGGGCACAATTACTCGCGCAGTTCATTTCCGATACTTCTTTCCTAGCTTCAATGAATATTGTCGGTTACAGTTGCTTGATTGGAATGCGTATGCACAACTCCGCATTTACTGACTGTGGATACGCAGAAGCAACGTCATGCAACGGGGAAGGACACGCAACAGGAGGTGGGGGCGGCTCCATCTTTGATTTTGATGGTGGTTTCTTGTCGGAACCACTGACGGCGCCGGGTGCCGAGGCTACGACCCCGTGGAGGTATGTTTGTTATATTGGCCTCATCGATGTGCTGCGCGAGTACACATCAGGAATGGGATTGGGCCGGCTGACGAGGGGGTTATTTGGGGACGTTCAGGAGGGTAATGAAATGCAACCATCGGCATATGCGGAGTGGCTGCAAGGTGTTTTGTGCAATGCTACAATGTAGAGCTACTTTGGGGAGTGACTTCGGCTGTATGTATTTCTTTAGTGTCTTTTGTAAACGTAGTATTGATATTTCCCCTTTTCCTTCTTTGGGTCGCTCGTTGTTTTCCTAAATGCTGTTGTATTTCTTACCGGGAAAAGTTCATGGAGGTTGGCTATTCAGTGTTTATCGTACTAGAAAGAGTTTGCTGTTTATTCCCCCTCACGATGCTCATTGGGCTTTGTGACACATTACTTATTTCTACCAAGTTGCTTCTGTTTTGGTTTTGTGTTTGGACCATAGGATGGTGTGTGCGTTCGTGATGCCATGGAACTCCCTTAAATTTTATTTACTCTCCAACTGCCGAAAGAATTTAGGTTTCAAGCTCTTTTTTTTCTTTGAAACCCGGTGAAGGACTTCTTTTATCGTGATTTCTGTTCTCTTTAGTTTTTTCAGTTTTTGGTTCTTTGTTAGTACGGTGAGATATTTATGGAGAGCGGAGGCACTGAAGTGGATTCAGTATTTGTTTTGATAGCTGCAATGTGTGCGCGTAGCGCTGTTTACATTATTTCTTTCAATTTTACGGAGAAGCACTGCTTTTTTTTTTTTCTGCGTAGCTTTCTTTTTTATCATACCTTGTGTTTGCCCACGTTTTTGTACTTCTTTTCACATTAAACTTTTGTTTGAGTGCGTTTCCATCTATTCGAATATGATATTTCACTGACGACACATTCAATGGCTACTCTTCCTAGTCTTGTGTATGCCACAACTGCAGTAATCTATATTTATTTTTTAAACGTTTAATTTTCTTGCAAAATTACTAACTTGGCAAGCATAGCGTAACAAATTTAACTGCGGGTGCAATCATCTAAATAGATCCTGTGTTTTATGTTTTGGGCTATCACGGGTTCTAATGTTGCCACAGCTCTCGAAGCGACGACAAGGTTCGGGGAAGAACCGGCGGCAGAAGCACAAAGCAGTGCTACTGACAGGCGAAGGACCCAATATGCAACGGGTGCACCAACTTTGGAACCAACTTTCCGGAAACCGCGTCCGGCATTGCCTCGTGAAGCAGACAACCCATTCTACTACAGCGAAGCAGCATCAAATGAACCTTTACAGAGGTTGAGGAAAATTACTTATACCACTATCCTGGTTCCGCTTCGTGTACTTTACATCACCCTGCTGATAGTACTTTATTGGTTACTTGAGATGATTATCCAGAAAAGAGGATGCCATACTGCAGCAAAAGAAGTTGATAATCTTAGCAAGGTAAGTTGCCTGTTTCGGTACATCGCGGGTACTTTACCACGCTGGTCTATTCTTGGCCTCGGTTACCTTCGGGTTAATCGTAGGAACAAATGTAACTATGGTCGGCGTGCAGACGGCTCGCGGGTAGTAGGTCCTGTTATTGTTGCTAATCATGTTACGATACAAGACGGATTACTTCTGCTTTTCGAATGTGATGCTTCACTAGTAACTGGAAACCTTGCTGAGGCAAACTTCACTAGCATGTTGTTACGTGGTCGGACATACAACGGGGAGGATAGGCGCATTGTGAAATCCCTGGAGCTAAAGCACCGCCAAAAAACGCAAGAGGAAATCGACGGTACCGAAGCAAGTACGAACAATAATCCCCAGACTGAAATGTCTGCTGATATGAGTGACTGTAATGAAACGGAGGTGCGTGAGGGAGGGGAAGGAGTCGTGGCCCATGTCGTATTCCCTGAACCGTGCTGCACGAATGGTCGTGTTATGATTCGGTTTTCCACCGACGCCTTCGCCACAGGACTTCCCGTTCAACCTGTTGTTCTCCGGCATTCACATAAATACTTCAATACCAGTTGGTGCGGTGCGGCGAGTCCAACAAGTATTCTTCTAGGGACTGCAGCGCAGTTATTCAACCAAGTAGAAGTGATATACCTCCCCGTGTGTGAACCATCGAAAGAGGAGAAATTGAACCCTTCTCTCTACGCAGAAAGAGTGCGCCGTGCCATGGCTAGCACACTTAATGTTCCAGCAACCTGGCACTCCGAAGCAGATGTTCACCTTGCGCTTGTTGCGGCGCGGCTGAGCCTTCCCGTCGATGCAGTGAATGTGGAAACCGCGCATCCACACTTTGCGGGAATGCCGTATGATCGAGTGGTTAGAATGCTTTACCGGTTCTCTGCCCTACTGCAGCGGAGCGACGGTGGCCCTCAGCCGCAAATGAATATTACACCTAAAGGTTACATGTCACCGACAGCCCTTGGACGGTTCTTGTCTCCAATAGGGTTATACCCGACTTTGAACGAACGGTTGCTACTGCATTTGTCACGGCGGGCCTCTGTGCGAGGTTGTTATATTTCGTTCCGTGATTTTCTATCTGCTCTTTATACAGAGCCCATTATCGTGGAATCCAGTGACAGCCATGGTGCCAGTGACAAGACTGGTGAGAGTAGTGTCCCTTCCAATGCTCATATGGTTTTTATCGATGAACTGCGAAAAGGGGAAGCAGATGATGAGGTTGCCCTAGATTTTATACTACGAAGGACTTTCGCGATGATGTTGCTCGCCGGGGAGGACCTTCTTCGACAACAGGAAAAATACCGATCACACATTAAAGATACGTTTGTAACTGTAGGCGAGGTACAAGGTGCCGGTCGGGAGAATGTTGAAGCAGGTGATGCTAATGTCATATCTTGTGCCGAAAGCCCCTTACCTACCGGTACCTGTCCCTCCTCGTACACAACTGTTTACGGTTGCAAGGTGCGGTTCCTCTTTCGTCCTTGTCAAAACATTAACAGATGCGCCCCTGTGGCTGCTTCACTCGCTGCAACAGCCCTTTCTGTCGAGGAGCGCCGCCTTGGACGTGCGGAGTTTGATGCGCTACTCGACATGTTATTCGTACCACATCACTCTACCTTGTGGCGTGGCCCGGCCACAAAGTCTCAGGTACAATTGGCAGAGGAAGATTCACTCTTTTCATATATTCGGAGTGGGGCCACTGAAGAGTGGGAAGCGACTGTTGGTAAAAAGACAGTACAGATCGAGGAGGTGGGTAGGGGAACTAATCGCTCCGGAGAGTACATCACATTTGATGCTTTCCTTCGTTTCTGCTTTCGTCATCGCGCTATGGCAGAGTACTTTCACGCCTGTTGCGAGCACTTTCTATTGTGTGATGATTTGGCGTAGGGGAACTTTATGCCACTTGGCAACCGAAACGTGATCTTACTCCACAATAGTTGCTTGCAAGTTACGGAGAAAATTATCGCACCGTATATGCTTCTATTTTTATTAACCATGTTTTTCATCGTTTCCCGTTGGAGATACTTCTAAGTGAAGGCTAACCCCATTTTTGTTGTCGTCATTACCGCCTTGTTGTTCATACATATTTTTGCCATTGGGACATCTGTTTGGTTGGCCAACTTATGAAATCCCATAGTTTCCGTCATTATTCTGGACTATACCGTATTTTTCTTCTTTCCGTTTCTTGTCGTTGAAAAAAAAAACTTGTTGTTGTTTAAAGCAAGCAGTTGTACCCACCTCCGACTGGGTGGACCGGGACGAACACGAAGGGGAAAGTGTGGAATTCTTTCTTCGAACTGTTTCGCCCCTGAAGACTGAATAAAGGAAGGAAAGAGAAAGACCGTATACTTTTTTACGGGAGATAAAATTGATCCGTATTTGTCAACAGAGGATGGATATTACAAATTCTATATCATTCGAGGAGGCAACATCGGTTGCCTACGCGCAGCGGACTGCGGGTAACTTACCAGAAGTCGGCAAAGAAGATGGAAAGGTGGTTTCTGCATATGTAAGACTCTTGGAAAGAGAGAGGAAGAAACGTGAGGAGGCAAACACAAAGATCGTGTCGCAAAGGGGATCTTGTACGTTTGAGTTTTCCGGTTCTGTTGCGCGGGAGGATGACATTTGCAATACGCGAAAGTTATCTGAACCGCTAGCTCCCCTTCCCGTGTTAGCGAGGATGCGTTTAGCTTTTGATTTGCACGAATGGCGCCACCAAATGAAGCGTAACCCGGTACTAGACTTTGCAGGATCATACTCGTACGAGCGAAACAGCAAGGAAGAGGTGGCCGCGATGTTTCGGTACAAGCAACAATGTGCTGAGTTGCAGAAGAACTTAAGTGAAGCACGTGCTGATGATCTTTCTCCAGATGTTGGGATTCGGAACAAGTGTACCCTTACAAGTCTTTTGAGCACGTCACCACCTGGTATGACCCTCGCCGATTTTGAACGAGACATTGTGGAGCCGTTTTTTGATGCCCTCTTTCCACCTATTGTTAGCCAAAAGCAACCGCAGGTCGAGGGATTCGATGCGCTGACTTGGCATGGGATGGGCTCAGACCACATGCAGTTTTTATCAGGGAATCGTAATTTGTCCCGCCTGACGTATCAGCGGTTGAACCAGAGCCACGTGGAAGCTGCCGAGAACCTTTTCCGCACTATTGACGCGGATGGTGATGGTTTGGTGACATGGGACGAACTGAGCACCTACATTCTCGAGTGTGGCGAGCGGTCACTCGTGAAAGGGGACGCTTCTGCACGTAGGAAGAGGGGGAAATCTGGCAGGACTTCTCCCGATGAAGAAAAGGAAAAATCAGTAGACTATGTTGGGCGTATCTTAGATTTAACTACTGTTCCCGCGAACACCACATTGTGGCAGAAGCGTTATCCGCTAGTGCGCTTCTTATACCACACCGAGGCTATTAGTCATATCGTGTTTATCGATCACGGTAGGCGCTATGTCACGGCCGCGTGGGATGGGCTAGTAAAGCTCTGGCGCACCGATCCACGACTAGCCAACGCACAGGGCAAACCCGCTATTGTGCACGAGCGGAACCTTTTGGCAGCCGGTGTACCTATTCTTGATATGTCGTGCTCGCCGCAGTCATTAGGCAATGTGGAAATGTTGGTTGTGTTGACTATCGACTGTTCCGTTACTCTTGTTCGTGCTGGGACGGCGGAGGTTGTCAAAACGTTTCTCGGGCGGCATTCGGTTCCCACATTGCCAGTGGAACTTCAAAACGGTCTACCCAAGACACCTAGCTGCTTGCGAGGAGGTACCCCGGAGGAGTCACTAGACTTGTTGTGCACAGTGGACGTTACACAACTCCAGGATGAGGATCCGAGCAGGGTGATGCGGCCCGAATATAAGGTTCGCGCATACCGCCGCGACGCACTGGATATTCTCTTTACGGATGTTTCACGGTATTTCACTGGCCTTGGCATTATAGCGCCCACGTACGAGCATCTTGAGCGACCTCAACCGGTGAAAACGGATTTTCTCTCACGATTTGGCGTGTGTGGTGCTTCTTCACTTGGCTATAGATCTCGTCCCGCAACAAGGTGCGAACGGCCCCGGTGTGGGACGAGGGAGGAAGTGGTCACACCGGAGACGACACAAGATACGGGAAACTCTCTTGAAAGTACCAGATGGGTTCACTGTGGCAGCAGAGGGGATGGCCATGTTTTCGAAGGTGTGGGGAGCGAGCGCAGCAACAGAAAGCCAACGCCAGGGCACTGTGCTTCCGATTACACGGATGAAGGTGTCGCATGGTTTAGCCGCTGCGTCGCTCTTGCAAATTACGTGAAGTTTAGCTCCACCTCCCTTCTTCCGACAGGCCCACTCATGCTTATAGGATTTAGTTCTGGTGTGCTACAGTTTTATCCTTTGCGTGCCCACTGGTTTGACGTATTTGGCCAAACGGAGACGCGGTTAGAACCCCCAGAATCGCACGAACCCCTGTTAACCCTGAAGCTACATCGTGCTGCCATTGTGAAAATTGTCGTTAGTGTAGAAAGTGATATTGTGATGACCGTTAGCGACGACTGCACAGTGGGTGTACGCCACCTGAGCCGCGTGGAAGTACCATTCATGACATTAGGTGAAACAGTTGCCCCCACAGGAGCCGTGAAGCTAGGGTCTACCGGCTCAACGAGCCTATGGCTATCGCAAAACCATGGGCACAGAAAGCGGATTACGTGCGCTACTTTTCATGCGGGTCGGGCCATTTTAGTAACAGGGAGTTTAGACCGTACAGTCATCTTTTGGGTGCCCTCTTCCCCGCGCCCACTTCACCGGTTGGAGCTGTCAGAATTTAGGAAATCTGCAACATCCGGTTATCCAGTAGATGTGGCGTTTATGCAACCGCCACTGCGGCCACTGATGTTGATGGCTGCCGACTCGAAGCGCGTACTGTACTTCTTTGATGTTGACACCTACCAGTGCGTCTGTGTTGTAAGTGACGACAGCGCTGCTTCGCTTCGCTTTGGGGAGATGCTCTGTGCTCGCTACGATGCCGTCCAAGACCGTCTTATACTAGGCGGGTACTATCCAAGGGTTTGGAACCCCAAACAGACGGATGACTATCCAGCGGGTTACCTTGGCCATCGGAAGCCGGTTGTGAATCTTGTTCACCAGAGGAAGTGGGACATTTGGTTTAGTGCTGACGAAGAAGTTATCATTGTGTGGCGCCCCGCTGTTACTGAAGTGAGATTAGGGGTGAGAAAGGCAGCTGTTATGTTTCCCCCTGATACAGAGCAGTCACAACAGCCGGACGAGAGCGATCCTCAACTTGAGGAATCATCGGCTAGCGACGCCAATGCTCATTGGAAGATAACAACTGTTGTCGAGCGATCGTGGGTTGTTGATGGCGGAATTTGTTGCATTTCGGTGGAACAAACAGAGTCGGCGCATGTTTTTGTTGCACTTGAGCATTGCCGATGCATAAAGGAATACAACGGCCTCAATGGCACTCTAGTACGTACATTTACATTTCCATCTGGGGTTAACGAACTTTCTTCCATGGCTTGCGGGGTCATGGAGGGAAAGGGGACGCTACGGCAGTCGGTCTCTCTGCTTTCCGCCACTTTTGAGAAAGAGAGATCTCTAGACGGTACCACCGCTCTGTATTTACTACCTGGTAAGTCTAGTGAATCGTTGTCAGCGCTTGGCGACAACACTATCGAGGCACATCGCCAGATTATAACAGATCGCGTCGGCGTCGCCGCTGCCATTATTTACGAAACTCTTGGAATTGTTATTGTTGGCCATCGCGGAGGCATCAGCACAACGCCTGTGGACGAGGTTACAAAGTGCCCGATTCCGTGCACACGCTTGACAGACACCTCTCAACATAAGTCTGAGGGTAAGAGGAGCATCAGGGCAAGCGTATCCGAGTCCTTTAAGCGGAGGTTCGTGGGCGACAAACAGCAAATACACGTCTCTCAACGCTCTTCCACCACCAATGCACTTCACAGTGACAGCGATTCTTCAGATTTGGATGCTAGCGCCAGAACCAGCACCAGAGCTTCGAGTCAAAAAAGCTCTAAATTTCCCGCCACTACTGATGCACGTGATTGTCAGTCTGTACAAACATCGTGCGAGAACACCGTTGTGCCGGCGCCGCTAGATCTTGTTGCGTTACTTCCAGGTCCTCTCGTTCAAGATCCGGTGAATTATACTAGGGAGTTCATGCAGAAGCGCGAACGCTACCTAAATTGCAATGAACCGACTCGGGTTACAGCCCCAAGCAACCCTAGTAATACCCATGCCGAGAACAAGTATGACGTTTTGTTGGACGACGGTAGCGAGAGTGTTCAGCGCAAGAGTGAGGAATTGCCGCCACTTTTGCTTTTTAGTCGGGATTTTGATGAGTTCCTTCCTGCATCCAAGCGTGACTGCGGATTCTTGCTTTCTGAGCAATTTGCAAACCTCGGTTTCGTTTCACATATCGTACCCGTTGGCACGACCGGTTATATTGTGACTGGCAGCGATGACGGAGTCATCCAGATTTGGAACGGTCGCAGACGAGCGGAGTCATTTCGGTTCCGTGTCACCTACGAATTGGACGCCATCACCGCGATGGAGGTGAGCCGTGATGGCGTTTACATTGCTGTGTCCGATCATAGGGGTCATATGGCCTTGCTGGACGTGAGTAATATAAATTGGACTATATCATCGCCGTGGGAAACAGAAGGCTCTATGCATGAAGGTGTAATATTGCTACGGCGCTGGCGTGCTCACAAAAACAATCTGACAGCCGTCCGGTTCATACGAAAAACGTCTTTTTTGGCCTCTACCACAAGCGAAGCGGAGTTGTCGCCGTTTCCCGCTGAGAGTCTGACAGAAGCAAGCAAAGGGGAAGGTCAGAGCGTGAGAGTAAATACCTTTAATGCAACGGCTCCTTTCGTGGACAGGCACACGGCAGTCTTTCTTTGCGCAAGCTGCGACGATGGCTACGTTTACGTGTGGAGTGTGTTGGTACCCTCTGTCTCTTTTGGAAACCCTAGTGAATGTACCGTTAGCTGTATTGGCTATTTTGGGGGAAACAGTGAGGTGCCACCCAAGATGCCATCGTTGAAACATAACCCCTGCTCTTTTGAAGTGTTGGATGTGGTGCGGAAAGAATATGTGCAGAAGCGGCTTTTCCCATGTGTTCGCGAGTTGTTTGACAACAGACAGGTGGAGGCTGCTATTACGAGGGCTGCTGAGATCGTTAAGGAGGATATGCTGGGAGTTAGGTTTCGTGGTGGGCTGCCGAGTGCGCCCCACGGGGCACTGTTATTTGGGACGAGGACAATGAGCCGTATTGGGCTCAAGAGGAGCGGTGACATTTCTCCACGTGCCTCAATTTTCTGGTCCGATCAGAGCACAAAAACTGATATGCAGCAGGGTAGTGGTAGCGGGTACCCCCCATCCTATGCTCTTGCTTTTAGGGATGAATTCCATGGGGAACACGACTTGCCTGCGCTTCTTAAGCGCCTGTTCGATGAAGTTGTTGGGCGTGAGTTCAAAACACATGTGCCATCGCCTATCTCTCGCAAAGATTCAGCACTCATTTCTCCACATCGCGGCGTTTTTGCTCGGAGGAGGACGCGAACGGATACCATTTGTGAGACCCCACGAGAGGCATACGGAGTAACTGTACTGCATAGTACTCCACAAGCACCCGCACTGAGGGAAGAGTCTGCGGCACTATCTGATACCTTTTCGGCGGCACACCGAATCGCGGAGGCCGCATTCTCCTGCAACCCAGCATTTGGACCTGCCGGCATCGCTCCTGTTGTCCCGTCCATGCTCGCTACACCCCTGGTCTTACCCAACCGCGGCTCTTCAATCTTCGCGAGTGAGGAGAAGGAGAAACAAAGCCCAGTTGTGTGCGTGCCTCAGGTGTCGCGGAAAGCGATGTCTTCTTCAACGGAAAGGTCGGGCCGTGACACAGGAACAACTGTGGTGAATATGCCGCCAAACTGCAACTTGCCACCCAGCTCTGTATATTTAGGACTGCTTGCAGGAACCGTGGACGCATGGGTGCTTCAACCTGAAATAGTTGTAAGAGGCGCGACCTGCGCACCACTTCCTCGGCGCCGTTGCTCTCCGGCTGCAGGAACCCACAAGAGCCAAGCGAAAAAGGGTAGCAGTCCCCGTGGGGGCTCCCCTGTGAAAAATGAATTTTCGTTTAACGCTGTTCCATCCTCCAAGGCGATAAGGGATCATGTAGAGCGTGAGAAATGGCGCGGCGTGATGACTCTACTGGGGCCTGGGAGTGACGACGGATCCTCTTCGGGGCGAAAGGGTTTACAACCCATTCGGGGACAGATGCCATCACCTTTCCCGGTTGCTTCAAGCGATCACCCACGTACGAGGACATACAGCAGCTGCTTCACCGTGGGAGGGGCATCCACATCGAGTTCAAAGAAGCCAAAACGAAAGTCTGAGCAGGAGGAGCGGCTGCGAGTGATGAAAACTCTAATGAGCTGGAACACTTGTCCTGTACCCAAGGTAACCGGCGGCAAGGGGATTGTCTCCACCGTTCGGCCCCCTAATTGCAAGCCAGTTTACGAGGGCTCGTTGCTTTCTTACTCGGATTCCTCAGTGGCATCCATGACACTTCCAGCTTTAATTCCACCGTTCATGAACGTCACGCGGAATGTAAGAACACCTAGTATCGACACCTCCCCGCAGGTAAAAAGTTTGATGACCGTACTGGAGGAAGAGAAGGACGTAATGACGGCGGTGCTAACCGCGGCACTGCAAGAAAAAGAACAGCTGCTGTTGCGTTCCAATACCAACCCATCGAAACTGCCAGCAATACAACGGGCGCAAAGCATAATGGGAGGTCATATGTAACCCCATATTGTGCTTCCTAAAGCTGCTTGTGAATGTTATTATATTGTATTTCCCCTCTCCCGTTCTTGTATATTTATGTATAGAAAGTTGTCGCATCGCGTGACCCACAGAATAAGTATGTCGTGGAGCGAACTGTGTGTATATTTGAATTATTGCTTTGATTATCAGAGGTATCCGATGTAAGTGCTACGCCTCGTCCTAAGTTGTGCCTTTTCCTCTTCGACTGTTGTCGAGACGTTCACCGGGGGGGGGATCTCATATCGATTTTTTGTAAATATTTTAATTATATGCATTTAGTTCTTTAAGGTGATAATGGTGGTGATGGGGCGGAGGTTGAGGTGAGGTTACAGTCGACACCAAAAAAATACCACGGGGGTGGGTTTCACTTTCGGTTAGTGGACGTGACGAGGAAGAAGTGATAGGGAAGTAAAATAAACTTTCAAATATGGCATGTGTGCGCCTCTCTGCGGGAGTAAGTGAAAGAAGTGAGATTCCTCTTTCTTTGTTGTGTTGTCGTGAATATGAGATGGCAACGACACTTTGTTTCAGAGTTAGAACTTCTTGCGCATCGCACTAATAATTATTTCATTTTTCCTTTGCTGCCTTCACTTATTTCTTTCTGTTCAGCGTAACATGTGGTGCCTTTTTCAAACCGCAGACAAACGTTTTGTATGTTCTCACATACGCTTGCACCTATTCGTATTTACGTGTAGGGTTGGGCGCATGCATATGTGGGTCGGCCTGTGTGCAGTGCGGAGGCCACACTTGTGTGGAGCTGTGCAGTTGCTGGGTGATTCCAGTTTATTTAACCCTATTTTTCTTTCCTTCTATCTGTGGGAGAGATTAAAAAAAAAAAGCAACAACTTCTTCCATCAGCTGAAAGGGGAACGCTGACATGCATTCTTCTGCATCATGTGGTATTCGAGCTGATCAGTTTTTGGCCTGTACCACCTTTTCTTTAGTGGGCCTTTCCGTCGTTATGCCGTCCCCCTGGTAATATTCCGTTAAACAAATGGACAGTGGGTTTATTTCTGCTCCATTTATCAGCGGGATAATACACCTGTTACTCCCATGCTTTCGTTCCTACTGAGTTGGAATTTACTTAATTTGCTTCCGTGTGTAGATTATACTAATGTCCACATTACCTCGTTTTGCCTGCTTCCCACGCTTACACTTTGAAAAGCAAGAATGGAGGCGTCTCAATTCTTTTTTTTTTTTGCGCTCTTCTTGCGCGACTTTATGCTCCCACATGAAGTGCCTGTTGCCTTGTCCGCTTCGAAGGTGACTTTTCTTCTTGCTGCTTCTCAACCATGGGTTAAAAGTGGAAGACAATCAAACCGATTTTTAGGAAGAAGTTCCGTTCTGACACTTTGTTTCCTACTTTTACCTGGGTTGAGAGTGAGGAAACGGAAGAACAGGTTAAGTTGTATACCTCAGGCGCGAGCTAATTGTTAGGCGACTGACTTTCTCCTTTATTATTATTATTATTGTTGTTGTTGTCGGCGCAGGATGAACCGTCTATTCGGTCGGAAAAAGGACACACAGAAACCAACACTTGAGGACGCGAGTGTCAAGATCGGTGCCCGCTGTGACGCTGTGGATGCGCGCGTGAGTAAAATAGATGCAGAACTCGCCAAACTAAAGGAGTGCATCCAGCGGACTACAGGCGCCACGCAGCAGCGGCACAAGCAACGTGCCATACAGCTACTTCAGCAGAAGCGACTGTACCAAAATCAGCAAGATGTTTTAATGCAGCAGCAATTCAACATTGACCAACTACAGTTTACTACCGAGTCGGTTAAGGATGCCAAACTGCAGGTGGATGCCATGAAGGACGCGACAAAGACGCTGAAGCGGGAGTTCAAGAAAATGTCTGTAGCAGATGTAGAGAAATTGCAGGATGAACTGCTTAACCTCTATGAGGATGCGCAGTACGTTCAAGAAGCAATGGGTCGTTCCTACGATGTTCCTGACAGTATCGATGAGGATGAAATGTTAGGCGAGTTGGAGGCACTCGCAATGCAATCAGGGAATGAAGCGGATTCGAGTTATTTGTCGGACGCACTTGCTATGCCTAGTGGGAGGTTACCGGACCTTATGAGTAACACCCAGCAACAGCAGGAAACTGAAACACCTGATCCGTATAAACTGGAAACACAGTTGGGACTGTAAAAACATCTCCGTCCTCTGTAGTCGGTTGAAGATATATGTGTAGTCAAAAAGAAAAAAAAGTGATAAGGAACAGATGCAGTTTGGTAAGCGTAATCAGCGCTTCTCACGCGGAGCTTGTGTTTAATGGCATTGTTGTTTGTTCCTTCCCCTGTTTGATTTCTAAGTCCATCGCTATGAGATGGGAGCAGGAAGTGTTTTTTTTTTCTGCGTGCCTTTGTTGTGACTTGGGTGATGTGTAAGGCATAACGCGATGTTTTAATCGTTCCTCCCCCAGTTCCCCTTCAGCACTTGGGCGTTCCCTCTTTATGCATATATAGATATATACATATGTATGTATCTCAATAAATGTATGCTCTTTTTACTCTTTAGCGCAGTGTCATTCTCTTTTACTCTTTCGCTGAGGTGCGGCTTGTCGCTTTCCTGATGCCACCGCAGCTTTCACTTCAGTTTATTTGCTGAATCATTGACTTGCCACCAATAGCCGTCAAAGAGCCGATCGTTCTTGCACTTTCCTCCGACTCCAACTTTCTTTTGCTCATTCGTGTCCCGGCACTTCTGATGATGTTCATTGGTTTGTTTGTTTGCTTTGAAGATTCCCCTAATAGGGGATTATTTAACTGTATACTGACAAAGATGTGCGACTGAGGTAGCGGGTAGTCGTACACGTATTTACAGTTTTGTACCATATGCAGAGGATGTGACAGGGAGAAACAGAAGATAAGGAGAGGGGGAAAAGTTGCGCTGTGGTGGTTCCACACCTGATCAGGTGGTAGGCGCACTCGAGATGTGCCAAATTTTTCAGAATTTAGTACGCGTCATTCACTTCATGACGTATTTGGTCGTTCTCACGTTATCCCCTTTGCTTTTGTTTATCTCTTCTTACCACACAATCTGAGAAGTTACTGGCGATGTCCAGTGCAGAGGAGGATCATTACTATTTCCTTTATTTTTTACCTTCTTTACACACGTAGGTGTAAGAACCTGTGGGGCTACCGACTACTGCTTTTCTTAGTGTAAGAAAAATTAGGAAAAGTAAGTGCGTTTCATGACAGAAGTGAAGGGGCACCATCTTTCGGAGGAAGTGGCGTCCTCCACACGGCAGGTGGCGGAACTGGCTTGTGCAGGTGGAGCGGAACGTGCAGACAGTGTTAAAGTTGCTCTGAATAAAATGGCATGCGTGATATCATGTACAAAAACGACTAAGAGAAGGCGTCGTGTCCATGTCGGGAATAAATGTGAGCGAACCGTAAAAAGCAAGGTGTGTGGAAAAAGAAACAAAAATACCGATGGAGCGAAAGGGAGTACGAGTGTTTCGTCAGTGGTCAAAAGTACACATGTTGGTGGCAGAGACACATCCCGCGGATCGAAGAACGTTGGAGATTCTAAGAAAAAGACGGTTGCTATGAATAGGAAAACAGAACAACAGAGAAAATTTAAAGCAAGGAAATTCGGGGACTACTGTGTTTCGTTCCTCCGTAAGATGAGTCTGGCCAGGGAAACGGCGGCTGCAGGGGTGCGTGCGTCCGGTCCTACGGCGGAGGAGGCGAGTTTACCATTCCAAAAGACTTCATTTCCTCCAACATGTCAGGTGCGTGGGGGGGAGAGTTCGAAGGAACCCAAGCTGTCTTCTTCCTTTTTACCCGATTGTGTGCAAAATCAGCGGTTTCATGTCGCTCTGCCTTTGCTCCCCCCACGCGTGCACGATATATTTGGTCGTCATACCCTTAACCTCAGACCACCGTCTGTTGGCTCAACTCAATCACATCAGAGCACCATGGACTCGAATTGTGCGACTTCCACTTGTAGCTTTGCTGTGGCTTCCCTTTCTTCATTATTCCCGACGAGTGCCATCAAGTGTGGGGATGAAGAAGCCCTTTCTTGTTTTTTCCCAGCAATACATAATGGCGGTTGGTTCGGTACAGCATCCGACTTCATTGAGCACTGTGCATCAGTCTCTCACAAAATTTTCTGTGAAGGTGCTCCGTTGTTTCCCCTGGTTACTGTAAAGGAGCAGCAGGGAGCAGTTGATGAATTCAAAGAGAGTACTCCTCCGATTGAAGCCGTGGAAATCAAAGGGACAAGTGTAGAGAAAGATGGAGGGACACAACCCCTCTACTCTGAAGTCGTGTGTACCGGTGCTACAATGAAGTTTGGTCTTCTACAGCACAACCAAGGACAGTACGCGTACTACTGGTGGTTCATGCGCGTTCACATGGCGACGGTTCAACTCGGTCGGAAAGAATGGGACTTTTCAATAGCAGTGCCGCAAACAACGCCTCGTTATGCTCACACGGCCGCGGAACTACGGCGGGTTGGTGAACTGTGGTGCAGCTATCGTTTTTTTTCGGCTTCTGTGGCAACTGGTGTGGCTAAGCGGATAGTGTTGTCCCCAGATTTGCAGTGGCACGTGCTACGAGTGGCCACTATCCACGTAACACATGTTGTTCGGGACGCATATTTGAGTTTGTCACATTCCTTGGATGTAGTTGACACATTTTATAATTCTGACGAACGCGTGATGAGCTCTTTGACTGCACACGTAACTGATAGTGGCTCGGCAGACGTAAAAGTTTACGATGCAGCCATGAATGCTTCTCTCGCTGTCCTTCTCAGTGCCACCAGCGTTATGCGTGACCCCTTGAGTAAAAGTGAAGCCAAGTCACTCGCTACCTTCTCTACGCACGTAGCCACGTCCATAGTTGAAGTAATTGAACAAAAGAGCGGTGTGAGGTTCCCTTTTCGTGCGACGTATAATACTCCGGGTTCTCATGTGAAAAATACGACTATCACCGAAAAAGGAGAAAAATCCGCATCCATGCTTCATGTTCCATCGTACAATGTTACTGACAGTGTTGGCTCCGTGTTTGATGTGGAGGAGGAGGAACACATCATGTCCTTAGCACTGTGGATGTACCTCCGTGACGCGGCGTGCGCTCAATTTCCTATGAGTGACTGAGGTTGAAATTGTAATGGACACATCTATGTTTTTTTTTTTTGCAAAGGTTATGGTTTGCTTTTCATTTTCTTTTTATTTGCATTTTTCAGACACAATTGCCCTTATTCGTTATCCTCTTTTTTCTTCTTTGGGTGACTGCCCATTGTTTATGTGTCGTTTTATTTATTTTTTGTTATTATTTTTATATTTTTATACTAATTCACATGGTTTCCGAACAGAGCGACGGATATAATAACCTTGGAGGGGAAAAGTGGTTGGTCCTGTACAATGTTGTCGCAAAAATTTAAAATAAGTGGCAAGACAACGTTCAACTTAACATAAAAAAAAGTGTTACTGTGGGCCATCCTCCCACTTCTTCGATGATGCACTCACCAGGATGACTATAATTACTGTTATTCGCATACCGAAACCTCTTCCTTTTTGCGTATTTGCCGTTTTTTTTATGTAACTGTCAAACCTCAATGGTTGGTATTGTGAATGGTCGCATTGCCGTCGCGTCGTGCTATAAAATTCACTGAAAAACCTCTGTTCAAACACTAGAACCAAAAAGGAACTTCGATAGTAGCAAGCGCAAATGGTCAGACCGCATCTTCGTCACTACTGCGTGGTTGGGCGGGAGACGCCCTCGGAGAAGAATCCTCAACCCACCGTATACAAATTTGAGGTTTTTGCACCGAACTTTGTCGTGGCAAAGAGCCGCTTCTGGCGCATGATGCGTGAAAAAAACAAAGTGAAGTCAACACACGGCGACGTTCTCTCCTGCAAGGTGGTGAAGGATCGCAAACTGGCTGCCCGCAATTACAGCGTGGATATTGCATATTACAGCCAGCGTTGTGGTTATACGCACATGGTGAAGGAGTTTCGTGATGTGTGCAAAGCTGGTGCTGTAAGTCAGGCTTATAATGACCTCGCCTCACGCCACCGCGCGCGGTATCACAACATTGAAGTGCTTGGCGTAAAGAGCATCCCGAACCACGAAGTACGCCGCCTGAACGTGGCGCAGTTCCACCCACACAACCTGTCGTTCCCGCTCCTGCAGCGCCGTGTGAAGGCACCACGCAAGGACCGTGTCATATTTGTGAAGAAGAACTCGAAGCGGGCAGTGGTTGCATAGTGGTGCTGAAGCTGGTGTATGCTATCGCAAGGGGGAGGGAATTGTGGAGGGTGGGGGCTCGGATGAATGTACCCAAGTGTGATTATGAACTTCGGAATGGAACCGCCACCTGCGGGAGGAGACGGGTGTTTTGTTTGAAAAATGTGCTGCAGTGCGTTACTTCAAGGAGCTTCTGGCATCCTAGGAACCTTGAACAATATGCTTCGTTCGACGTCATCAGACGCCAAGCGACGAACAGCATGTTTCTGACAACACTCTCGTGGGCCGCTCAGTTTTTTCTCGCCGTTTTAGTTCGCCAGAGGCCGTGCTTCACGTACAATACAGGGGATAAGGTTGGCTGGTCTTACATCCTCTTCGCCTTTAGGGATCGATGTGTGGTTTTGCACCTTGTTTCCAACGTTCATCTTAATGTGCTTTTGCCTATCTGTTCCATTTTCTTTGGTGCATATATGTGTTTTTATTTATTTTTAATTCTTAAAAAAGTAATAATCAACGTGTATGTGAGCCTGTTCTTGGATAGTTGGGATATCTTCAATAATCGTTTATCCGCTGGTTAGGCACATTATTTTTTTTCTTCCTTTGTCTCTTCTGTTTTCTTTGTTTCTTCTGTTTTTTGTTATCGCAGTGCCTTTCCCACAAGGGGCTTTTCTCCCCTGGTCGCGTAAAGTTTTCACAAAGTATTGGTTGGGGGAGACTGTAAAGGGTGAGGTGTTTGGTGAACGGGAAACAGGTAACAAGATCAAAAAAAAATAATTAGTCATTAGTTCCTGTTAAGGGAGTGCGAGCAAAGGGGAAATACGGGACAACATAAACATTAAGAGTGATAAACCCCGTACAAACATATTTGGAAAGGGGAAGAAAATCACAACCCTTGGGTCCCTGTAGTTTGGTCACCACCTGTGCCGCTGTTTTTTCTTTGCACAAGGTCGCCTGCATACAGCAATGTCTTCACAGGCGGAAGCACAGAAGCAACGGCGTTGCCGCCTTATCCTCGTGTGCAGTGACGGCGACGCGGCCGATATCAGGTACATCGGTTTCATTCTTTCAAAGGCTGCCTGTCATTTTACTCCACCAAGGGACAGCAGTGACGCTGACAGTGTAGCCACAAGGTCGTCGCGGGTTGTATTAGATGAGCAGGAAACTGATGACTTTGATCAAAATGGCGTCGTGGCAGAAGTGCAAGCAGCATTCATGAAGTATATGAGTGCAAAAAGGGGGACAAATGTTCCGGCAACCGCCATTGGGGCTGCTCCAGCAAAAGGTGGGAAACCCAAAGGTGGAAAAGCGGCCGGGGCATCGGGAGCCAAGGGTGCAACTGCACTTAGTTCTCCAACGGAGGGATCTCAAAAGACGCAGGCAGGCGATGGTAACTCGTGGTATTCGGTAGTGCATAATCGTCGTTGTACACGACCACTGGTGATTGTGCATCATATACCGTCATTCGATCGCCCAGAAGAGGATGCCGTCCTGGCAGCTGCATTACCGCGCAATCCAAATCCTGCAGATGCTGTTGCGACCATTCAAAAGGCTTTGTGTACAATTGTGGATGAAATGGAGGGTAGAACTGCGCCCGTATCTCGAAGAGTCTCCAGGGCTCGTTCAGTGTCGCTGCGCGGCGATGCCAGTGAAGGGTTAAAGGAAGCACCAAGGGTGGCTACACCGGTACCGCTTACGCGTATGGAGGCGCACGCAAAAGAGATGAGTATTCTCCCCGTTGTTGTTCCCATTCGAGATCCACGCGTGTTAGCGTTCTTGTTAGGACACGGGTGTGACGCCCCACCCAAGCGGCTCGATATTCGTTTGGTTGTGAACTTCGTCGATGCACCCACTTCTCCGGGCGGTACGGCTCAAGTAGCGGGTGTGAGTTGTACTCCCTCTAGTCAGCGACAGCGGACAACACCTTCCTCTAAACGGCAACCGGGCCGTGACGCGGCAGCGGGGCAGACGGCTAGTGGGAGTAAGGAAGGCGACGTTAATACAGTGGCTCCCAGTGGCAGTTCATTTGCTGGAGTAATTGAACAGTGCGCGCGACTGGGGCTTGCTACAACGATAACTGATACCGATGCTGCTTTGCATGCGTACACCGCACTATGTATGCGTGAAATAGTAGAAAATCGTGGGGATGATAAGAGTTCTGTGATCAGGCGATGTTTAGATTCTGTGCTTCCCACTGTGTTCAACGTGGTGAGTAATATGACATATTACACTAGATGTATGTCCACTAAAGCGACGTATCAATGCCCGAATTTACCTTTACCTCTACCACAGGAGGAGGCTGCTACGTTCCCTCCGCCTTCTGGGGGATCTGTGGAGAGGGGTCGCCCACACTTTTGTGAGGACGCTCCCCGATCTGTGTGTCCAGGTTGTGAACCCTCATTCCCTTTTAGGGACTGGTCGCACTACCTTCAGGGGAGGAAGGTCTGTGATCAGTGGACATGTGTATCTGCTCTGCACGCGCTCGCTGCACAGGTTACTGTGTCCCTTGCTAGGAGGCAAACTCCCAAATATGTGCGTCCTGTGCCACGAGAAGAACTAACTCCAGTGCATGAGGTGCATAGCACGCCTCATAGTGAAACTGTCAGTACTGGGAAGGAACTCTCTGGCACTCATTCTCTGCTACCCCAGTCTATATACTGTTATGCGGAAAAGGAACCCATATTGTCGGCCGCGTTTCCACGACACGAAGGTATAGATGACGAGCCTCTAAATGAGCAGATAGAAGCTGCTGTGGATGCTGCAACGAAGCGTCATGCCAGTGAGTCGAAGCTGAAGGACCGAAAGTCTCCAGGAAGGTTGCGAAAACAAACCCAGTCACCATCACCGATCCCACACTCCCCCAGTGAACTCGCTTCAACTCAGCACGAGGGCAACGATCCCGCGGTAATGCTACCTCTGGACCACACAATGGATCGCCCCTTCCCACAACCCACGCAAAATGATGTGCGCTGCTTAACGCGGGAGTTTGTCCAAAAGGGGCTTGGAGTGTTCAAGCAAGATAATCCAATTACAATGACTCTCTCTTTGCCAAACGGGGGAAGGTCATATAGTTCGATGCGCGCGCAGGAGCTGCTGGAAGAACCAATGAACGGACTTGTCTTGAACATGGCGGAGGAGGGTGTGGACTTACGTTTATTGGAGCGCGTAGAAAAGCTGTTCTCGTGCACAGACAGGACATCTGGAGTTACGTTTGACAAGATAAGAGAGGCAGCGGAGGCTGCCGCTCTTAGGGCTCCCTTTGTCGACGAAAAACTGCAGCGAAGTGTAGAACGGAGTTTGACACCCCGGGAACGGACGCACGTTCTTCAGTGCTTTTTTCTGGAAATGATAGCAGCTGCAATTGGCGTTAGTGACAAAGTTGTAAACGCCGACTTTCCAGAAGGCAGGCAATCCAACAGTGTGTCTATCACCGCGTTAACACCGTCGTTACACGAGGGGTTTTATCCGAACGCGCGACCGCTTGAGGAGAACATTAGCAAACGTGCTGCGATCCGGTGCCTCAATGACTTCTCCTCCCGCTTTGGTGAACACCTCTGTCGATTGGTGCGGTGCGTAGTACCGGACCCCCTCGAGTCAATATACGGTAATCTTGCGATGTTCCGTTCTGTGGGAGCGGAAAACACACGTGTACGGGATAAGGTTGTTGCCGTTATGGCGGGTGGGGTGGTCACACCAATACAGCGGCAATCGATACGTGTATGGTGTCACTATATTTCTGGTGTGCCGTCACTCGACCAGTTTAACGAGTTACTTTCTTCTGAGTCGGTGTGTCTCGGTACAACTTTAACCTTACCAACGCTGTCGAGCGCACCAACGGACATCGCCAAGACGTTTGGTGCGACGCAGTGTTTTGGAGGAGATCTGGGTGATGCTATAAGGGTGCAACTCCTGCGGGATCTACGCAATTCTCCACAATTTATTATTCCTCAACTTGAGGAAGTAGTGAGGGGAAGGGGTGTTTGGCGCTCTGAAGGGGACATCCAAACAGCACTCGAAGGACGACACACTTTGTACCCGCACGACAATAGTATTATTGAAGTGATTACGACTGACCGTAGCCGAATTTGCCGTTATGTGAGGGCGAGTGAAATAATATGCACGCTCCACTATTATATTGCACCACCACCCCGCGCTGCCCCCTCTTCCTCTCCCGCTGTCACTAATGCCACGTCTACTTCCGCTCAAACGGCTGGCGAAGCGGTGGACGGAGGCTTTTCTGCATGCTCCTCTGCACCTCCATCGTCACGGCGAAAGGAGGAAGAGCTTATGTACTTCACTGCGGCCTTTGATGACGGTGTGGTCCTTACCTGCTCTGCACGACCTCGTTACAGACTCCAATATGCAAATTCTACTATTAACAGCGACAAAGATGGCGCCTATGGAAGTGGCTTCACTCCGCGCGACGCACTGAATGGACGGGGAAGGTTGCAATCGCGGAAGAGCATAGGTCCTTTTTCTGGCCGAGTGCGCGGCGGTTTGCCGGGTTCAGCTCAGGGTCCAACACAAGCACTTAAGCGCCGCTTGTCCCGTAGGCCCAGGAGTAGAAGCAGAGGTGAAGACGACGGGTCAAACTCTGGTAAGAATGCCCAGGAAGGGATGACACGAACTTTCCCTGTTGATGATAGTGGCTCTATCCTATTGTGGCCTGCTGTGAAAGATCCAAAACACCCGCATGAGACTGCCGTTCAACTTCCAGTACAGCATGGTGTTCCAGCGGTGGCAATCACAGTTTCTGCTGGTGGTGTGAGCGTTCATAACGAAGAGCACGAAGGAATCCTGTGGTTGTCGAGACACGATTCCATGCGACATCCCGTTCCAGAATTAGTACGTTGTGCGCATTGTGTAGGAGAGGAAGTGGTATTGCAGAGATCCATGGAGGTGGAGGTTCGTCGGGCTCTTATTGAAGACTCAGGGATTGTGTGCCGATACTTTCACTCCGGCACGACCCAGATGCTGTACCCAGACGGTATGATAGTAACAGGTTATCCCGTGGCCCCTGTAGGTGGGGTTTCAAGCACTCAAGAAGATGGTGCGCAACCCGTTGTTGAAACAGTATTAACACCCGAGGGACTGTGCTATGTGCGGGAAGTAGGTCTGGAAGAGACCGGGAGCCTTCATCCCGTTCCATCAGGAAACGTGGAGTCCTGTATGACGTATGATCGTTGCAACCACTGCCACACAATGTCGCGGGCCGATGGACTTATTGTGGTTACGTACAATAAGTATTTTCCCCATAAAACCAAGAAGGAGGGCAATGCTGCAAGTCTCGGGGCAGGAAAAACGGATCAAAAGCACGGGTGTGGTGGTGGTTTCGATGAAATGGTACTCGCTCGCGTTGCGCTCCACGTTGATGGAACGTGCATCACTAGTCTCTTAGGTGGTCTTCTGCATGGGGCAGATGAGCATCTTCCCGTCCCACTGGCCCCATTACTGGAGGACGCAGCCGCCGTACAAAGCTCATGCGATGCGGATGTGCAGTACTGTGTGGAAGGCCCCTTTTTTCCGCGTGTGTTCCTTTGTGCGCCACTTTATAAACCCGTCGATAACCAAGCTTCCCGGGCTTCCCGTGCGGAGGTATCTTTCGGAGTGGGCGATAACCCCAAGGTTTCGTCGCAACTGAACGATAAAGATGTTTCGCACGATGGGAACAACAATAGGGGGCTTTTGTCTCCCCTTTCTCAAGGTGCCGAAGAAAATGCAAATTCCTCTTATGTCGCTTCGTTTGCTCGTGATCCAGCTCCCACGAACGACCCCAAACCATATGACCGGTTTTACGTGTTGTTTGGCGATGGAACGGTGCTACGGCGGCGCGTCATATACCGTGGAATGCGCGGTACAGTCACACCTTTTCTTGAGACTCTTTTCACTCGCCGAAGCGAGACATCCGTGCGCATACTCCACGAGTCTGGTGTTGTTATTGTAGAACCTGCGGAAGCGGGGTTGCGGAACAGATCGTCGGTGATGTCGATGGCTGTGGGTGAGGGCTTTCCTGTATTTGACGTAGCCCTTGGTGGGTTGCGGTTAGTGGATGGACGACAGCACCTGACCGAAGTCAAACATCTTTACTCTTCAGGTCCTGTGCAGTCAAGCATTCGAGGGTACACGCTGGAACACCTACTCAGGCAACTTGTCCTTCCGATGTATACACCACATAAGGTAACGAAGGCGCGGTGGCAGGCAATGCGCCGGGAGGAGATTGAAGCGGAAGAAGAGGACAGACGGAACCGCATCAGTGGAAAGTGCCCCCCTTTAACCAACCGACTGCGTGAAATAGCCGAGGAGTTTGTTATTGCCAACAACTTGCTGTCTATGAGCCTACTTAAGTCTGCCGCCCAGGAAAGCAAGAGGTGCAGCGAACCTCCGAGTGCGTCTGACGCCAAGTTGCCTGGCTCAGCTACCCCCATATGGGGCCAACGCACCCAACATGACAACCTGCTTAAAAATGCGGCAAATGTCCAACCGAGGGAACGCCCACAACTCGTAGATGTGTTCGACGCACAGTCCTATTTTCCACAGGACTCCTCCCCCCCAACGGTTATTGCCCCGCTTTTTTTCTCCGAGATGCAGGACGGTAGAGTTGTTCAATACCTTCAACTACGTGACGTGAACGACTTCATAAGGGAGAGGGCATCTGGAGTGACACCTGTATTTTTGTCTCTTAGCACCTGCACCGGCGAGCCAGGGGTGCAACAGATGACTTTTTTGCGACTGGCTGAAAACAAGGAAATGATTGACGCTGATGAACCTAGCGTGAACAAGATGTCGTTGCATCGATCACCCTATAACTGGGGTACGTCACATGCAGTGACAGCGTCTTCGCTCGCAGCAGAGTGTGGTCTTACTGATGCAAGAACCGGCGCTGCTGGAAATGTTATGATGTTGGGGTCAAAACTTGGTGAAGCTGTCAATCAGCAGCGCAACCTTGCTTTGTTCTCAGGTGGCACAAGCTTGTTTCCCACGTCGCGTTGGTTACCAGTCGTGCTACAACCGCCGCGGAGATTTCTGAAACATTGTCGGCATTCCATGAAAGATACTGGGAAAGTAAACTTTAAGGCAGATTCTGCCTTTTCCGGTGACCGCATCGGTGGAGGGGCAAACGTGATTGATGCTCCTGCAGGTCCCCACAATTTGACGGTGGGCGACTCTCCAATTGAACAGCTTCGCATGTTTTTCAAATTTTCTGATGTCGCGGGGGTTGTCCAACAGCTTCTCCTATTGGAGGTTTCGCGCCGGCAGCGGCAGTTGGCATCGCTTGTGCAGTACTCAAAAGCTGCAGGTACCACATGCGGTTTCGGGGGAACGCCAGTGGATGATCCTCTCTGCGAAGGGAGTGAGAGGCCTACCGCTGATGAAACCGCAAGTTTCAATGGCACAGCACCGGTGGAGTGACTAAGGAGGGGGTCGTGTTTCCTAAAGAATAGAAGGAGGTTTTACTTACCTTAGTGCGCTGTCGCCCCTTTTCGGAATTTTCTTCGAACCTCCCCTCATTTATACCGCATTTCGACTACCTTTTGTATTCTTCTTGGTGTTTTGTGATCTTCCGGAAGAATCTGAAATGTTGAGTTATACCTCATGTTCGTGGGCATGGAGGAAATGTAAATTCACTAGGAGTGAGTGCTTTTTGATAGATCAACAAGTTGTGATTGGTTCACCGCTTCGCTCACCCACTGAGCATTCCACTCCTTTTTTTCGTGAACATCTTCACTTTGCTTCTTTCTCCTTGCTCCATATGAAACCATGCACCCTCAACATCACCTTCGTTATTTATGCTTCTCTCAATTACAATTCAACAATCTTCGCGTCGTGCTTAAACGCAAATGGCACGTAGGTAACGGGTTCAACAACTTTATACGCTCATAAAGGAGCGAAAATAGAAAGTAAAAAAAGGAGAAAAAACATCATAATTAACTGATATTAATCATAAAAAACGTGTTTCGTAAACCCCTGAAGGCTTAACTACATTCCGGATCAAGAGGGAGTAATTTATTGCTTGCAATGTGGAAGCAAGATATTGGGCAGTGGGTTGAACGCAAGGGGCGGAAGGGTTGGACGAAGCAGCCACAGGTTTCGCCACCTCAACCTTGCACGTACACATCAGGACCTCAGCGCTTACCGGTGCGTGTTGGTTTCGTTCCTGAAGGATTTGAAGAGAAGGGCGAACACCCTGCGGTATTTTCCACTGCCTCCGCGGCTTCACATGCGGATCAAGCAGCAGCCACACCGTCATACGCTGGGCAACAATGGGTTACTGTGTACGGTGTGTTACCTACATCGATTCTAGATGTTCGTGAGAGTCTGGACGTGATGTTTGGCCGCACACTGATGCACAAACTCCCTACACGAGCGGCTGTACCCAGCGGTGGGCTGACTTCTACTTCGGTTGTTGGTCACAGCAGCCAGCAAAACTGGTTCTACGTCAAGTTTGAGGATCCCGTCGCCGCAGCCCGGGCGGTTTATCAAAGCCCCCTGATTGTTTCTGCGCCTTCCACGAACAATTTATACAGTTCCGCAGTGTGCGGAACGGAATCTAAAGTGCAAGACGGCCGAGTTAATGGAGCTTCCCGTGAGGAGGCGGTTGGAATTGCGTGGTGTACAGATGAATTGTTCTTACAGGAGCAGCTGAAGCAGGAACGGCTAATTAAGTCTCTGGAAGGGAGGCGCGAGGGGAGCGAAAACAACTACTGCGGGGAAACGTTACTTGAGGAGGGAGGAGAAGGTGTCCTCAATACGGTTGGAGCAACGCCGTGTGGTGCGGACAGGTTACAAAAGGCGTCTTTGACACCGTTTGTAGAAGAAGGACGCCCAGGGTTGAGATCGGCTGCTTCTTCACGCGGACTGGGGAGTCTCATTCGTGAGGCACTTTGCTCCCCATGGAGTGCTCGGTGGACTGCCAGCCCCGCTCATACTCATGACAGGTCTGATGCTGACACAAGCGGGTGCGGTAACACTAACACCAGGGGGTCCTCCTCTCCTTCTTCCACCACCTCAACTGCGAACACGCAAGTGTTTCATGAAAATGGTTCCGATGGACTCGGCGGGACCGTCTGTAAGGGAGCAAGCAGTGAAAGCAACCGTAACGGAGGAGTATCTCCCTTAACTGAGGCGACAATTCCATCGTGTCTTCTGGCGCGAGGGCGCCGCTATCACCACGACGCGGAACATCAGATAAGAAATGCTCAGCCGACACTGCCACTCCCCGGAAATTACTCGGTTCTTTGTGCATTTAAAGCAGACGTGACGGAACGCGGTCTGTTTAAACGTGTGATCCGTGGGATTCTTTACATTCCCTGTCGAGTCAAACAACTGCTCGTAAAGGGCGATGAGAGAACAATAAATAATAATGCTAACTTCACAGAGTCTGGTGAAGCACGTTTTTTGCTCGACGTTGTTTCCCAGGGTAGGAAGCGGCGTGCCATGATCCGAAACCGTCACTATGGTGCCGCCAGCCGCCTCCACTCTGTCGACGATCATAGTTCCGGACAGGTTTCTACCCCGGTGCTTGCAGAGTGGGCACCGACTCGTTGGCACGAAAGCAGTTCTCTGTACTCTCTCTTCGTGATATTGTTGCTTATTATCATCTCGCGCAATGTTAATTACGCTGACATGCGGCACACATTCACACGTGGAAGGGGTGAAGATGTCCTCCAATCCAGTAAAAAAATTGTGGATCGTCGGGATAACCCTACCGGAAGTTCACAACAGCCGTTTAACGAAGTTGTACCGAACGTATTGTTGATCGACAGAGTTCATGGAAGCGACAAATACAGGGCAAAAACACTCTGATATTTTACCCAAGAAGAACAATTTGTGGTGGTGTGTTATATGTCCAGTTTCCTACGACAGAGGTTTGGCAACATCAAAAATACGAGACCAGCATGGGCAGTGGTGCTAAGATAGATGAATTCTTTCCATTCGGATTATCCGTTTATGTTTCATCACTTTATTACCTCTTGGGTGTAAACTGTTAACATGGTGTGCAGAGGTAAATACATTCGCACTTATTCAAAGTGTGTCATTCAATGGTTCTTTCTACCTGTACACATGCTTGAGTTAATATTTAAAAAACAAGAAATTCTTTTTCTTTTTTTTTAAAAAAAA
>NW_027124498.1:79660-99386 GCF_001457755.1 Trypanosoma equiperdum
TGTTCTTGTAAATGGCTGCGTATTACACTTTTGCAGTTGACATACCATGCTTTCCATCGTTGTGAATGTTTATCTTGTTGTAAAGGGACTTGAGATCAGAATCAGCTGTGGTTATAGCTACAAGTACTGCTTATACAAATGACCACAGAGCTTAACAGTTTTCGGGTGCGTAAGTCAGAAGGCGTTGAAGGTGAAGAAGAAGATCCAGCCCTAACAGAGCTCGTGTTCAAGAAACTTCGACAAACGTTCCTCTGTCCAATATGTCACCGGCCGCTTCAAGAAAATCCCACCGCTTTGGACGTTTGTGGTCATGTATTTTGTCACAGTTGCATCGTCAATGCGATTGAAAAAAGTTGCCCTTCTGTGAAAGATCCTTGGGAAGAAGACGAGAGGCAACTTACCGAAAACAGTCATGGGGACCAATGGAGCAGTCCACAAAAAAGAAATAGTAGAGGGAGGGGAAATATCAACGACGTCCGAACGTCCCCAGTGGCGAAGTCCGGAAGAGGGCGTAGCACGAAACGCCTCAGACTAGGTCAGTCGTGCCCCATTTGCTCCGTTCCTGCTCAGATTTCAGATTTGATTAGTGTTTCATTGGTGAGCAATCTAGTTTCAGATATTATGAAACATCCATTGCTGTCCGCTGCACTAGTTAGTCCTAAAAGTAATGATGATAACGATCTGGTGAAGGCTGGACACATCGAAGAGGAAGAAGCGTTGGCACCTTCTGCAGAGGTTTCCCAGGTATTATCAACACTAAGTGGGGTGTCTCTGACAGGGAACGCTGGCGTCCAGACAGTGACACTGCAATCTAACAATGCACCCCCCGTTGCTGAGGAGGCAACTGGTGAACCTGAGAAAAAATCTGAACATGGAACCCACAGGCAGGCGATTGGTTCGCTGCCGTACTCGCCATCCGCAACTCCTATGGGCACATCACCTCTGTCGGTCACTAGCCACGTTTCTGTAAATACGACCAATCCGCATAGCACTGTCACGTTGTCTGACCACAACTTCCCCGTGTCAGTCCGCTCGCGTAGCGGCTCTCCAGAAGTTGTAGGTGGTGTACATCAGACGATGCCAGAACCCCACGGAAGGTCGAAAACGAGAGGGGTTGGTTGTTCCTCTCCGTCGGAAGTGTGTCGACCCCTAACTTCAAACGGGGATGCAGAAAATTCGGATGTTTTACGAAATTTTGAAGAGTTAAGTAGCTCTTGCCCCGAGTCGGGCTCTAGTCAAGATTTACAGCGGCATAGTGAACCATGTCATCGTACAAATGCCGTTGGTAGTGGAACTGCGGGGGGAGATGCCTTAACAGCTGTTGCGACGGCAGTGTCTACCAGTGTTCAGTCGAGTGCATCAACAAGGCACTTTTCCCAGAAACCTCAAGAAGACGTGGGTGTTATTGATAACGTGGGGGGAGATGCCTTAACACCTGTTGCGACGGCAGTGTCTACCAGTGTTCAGTCGAATACGTTACCAAAGGATGCACCAACTGTGCGTGAAGTGGGTGAAGGGAATGGGAAGGACAGCAGTAGCGACAGCAGCTTGAGCAGTAGCGACAGCAGCAGTTTCTTTGGTGAAAGTTTCAACTTTCGAGTACATGCCCAGCGCTCAGAGATTCCCACTGAATCGGCACTCATTTTTGAGACAAAGGGCAGAGCGAATACCCACGAGAACCAAGTACATAACGGCGGGGTTGCCGTGACGCAGAATCTATCGTCATGTGATCCTGATATATGTTCTGGAAGGGAGTTATTAAATCACGGGAAAAATATTGCGGGAGGTTCGGGAGCTCGTGAACGCAGTACCTCTACGATCTCGACATCGCAGTTATCAGAGCATAAAGATGATGTGTTTAGGTTGCCGCACACCTTTTCGGTGGACGCTTCCGTAGAAAATTCAACCAAAACTGGCGAAGTCCTCGTTTCAGCGGCGCAGATGTTTGGCGCCAGAGTCCTTGATGAACGTATGGGTAGTGTTGACAGCCGTTTACGTATCTATGACCCCAAACCACAGAAAGTGATACGACATGTCTTTCGTCTCCCCAGTTGTCAGGGGTCTGGAGCTCCTGCAGAAACTCAATTGTGCTGGAAGGAGAGACATTACGCCGCTGCATCAATTACTTGCTCGTACTGTCTTATTATGCCCACGGAAGGAAGACTTGCTTCTATTAGTGACGACGGAAGTTGTATTAGTGACTGCGGTGGCGTGCCTTCCGCGAGAGATAGTAACCTAACGTCTATGACACCAACTACAGCTTGTGCGCTCGTGAGCGGTGCACTGGTAACCGACTTTAGGTGGATTGTCGAAAGTGTGGCAGCGCGGTGCTTGCTTCCTGCCCTTCAATATTCGAAAAGACCATCATGGTCTCGCCATGAGTCCGTTTCAACATGTGGGGGTAGTGGGGCGTCTGTCGACAACCAAACTCCGGGAAGGTGGGCGGCTGAAGGACATGCCTTTATGTTGCTGCCAGATAGTGTCCTTCAACTTCTCTTACAGCAACAAACGAGTGGAAGTATCAGCATGCGTGGATCATCTCGAGAGTTATCGGCTACAGTAACAGGAGGCTATGATTTCTGCAGCTGGCGCCGTCTGATTCTTCTCAGTGGTGGGGTACTTCTAAGGTTTCCGGAGGAGTGTGTGCGTCAGCTATTGCTGGATGCCATGTCCATGAGCTATAACGACGTTATGATAGGAAGAAATGGCTGTGATCACGACGAAAGAATGACAGCAGTGCAGAACGCGATGCATATGGCGAATGGTGCTGGGCGTAGTGTGTTTAACGTTGAGTGCTGCCCTGAGAGGTGTACCGCGAGTACGTTTTTAATACGAAACGTTATAATTTTGCGCGACTCCGTGTCCACTGGAAAAGATGCACCGTGCTCGGGTAGCCAACTACTGTTCAAGCGTCGCCTCGAGAGAATTCTACAGTCATTTAGCGTATTACTTTCCCTTGTACAGTCGAGGGAGGTAACCCCGGTCCGTGATGTGAGCCCTTCGCAAGTTTTTGTAGGGTCGAAACCATTTGTAACGTTTGGTGACGTTACCGAAAGGTATTCCGCACCACATGTAATGCTGCGGTCAACAAAGTGGCTGCTCCGAACTTTTTCTGGAAGACTTCAGGATAGTTCATGTGAATCTTGTGTAGGCTCTGATCAGTGATTAGTCACAAAATGAAACTCAAAAAGAAAAAAGACGGGTTCATCGAAGCTGGAAGGTTTTTCGAGTCACGTGACCCACAGCGAACTATGAAGTAATAATATATATATCTTTTTAAAGTCGACAACTTTTAGGTGAAAAATTATCCATTCTTCTTAAGGTTTCTTATCTTTCATACTCTAACTTTTCTTTTGTTTTGCTTCCTCTCCTTCATTATGAGGTACTCGGTTCGTGTACATTGATTTGACTTGCTGCCTTTTCTATTTCCCATTGCTGCTAATTCATTCGCGACGTTTTGCCGTCCTAAAAAAAATGTTGGTATAATTTTTTTAAAAAGAAGAAAAACCTTACTTCTTTCTCTTCTATACCTTAATATTGTACATTGTAGGTTCATTCACCGTGTTTGGTTCGTTGGTGGAGTGTCTTTTTCCTCTTACCCATCTACTGTCGAAGAGGGATACGCTCGAGCAAGTGTGCAGATTACGTTGGTATTATACCTAAAACCTCCATTATTCCCCCACGGTGGAACAACCGTTGAAGTTGATTGGAATTGAAAAAAAAGAGAGATGCCACCAAAAAAGCGTGGTCACAATGCCCGCGGACGTGAGAAGATATTTCGCAACGCCGTACAGCATGTACACGTGGGTATTGGCTACAACGTCCTCGGGGCGATAAACATGCAACCTGCCGGTGGATTCACCGATGATTGGGCGCCACATCCCGAGAGCGAGGATTGTGCCTTCCTTACTGAATTGAACGAGCAAATGCTTTCTCACTCAACCACAGATTTTAAGAGTTTCCGGTGGGAGGTGCTGGATTTGTGCAGTTCACGCGCATTGTTTCAACTTAATCACCGTAAGATAGCCCAAAAATTGTTACTTGCCATGATGAACCGTGACAAGTTCGCTGAGGGATTTGAAGCATTTGCTCGACTCACCGTGGCCTTTGCACGGGACATGCGTGAAAAGTTTTTTCTATATTTTGAATGCTTCCATCAGGCCATTAATGGGGGTATATATGACGCGAACGGGCAGCTTCTGGCGGAAACTCGACGCCTGCAACTTATTTTCTCTGCACAGGCAGCGTGGTGCCGTGAAATGCGACCCTTTTGGCTCCTGCAGGAGCAACGAAAGCTGGTCGAACTTGTCATTAAATTGTACGTGCGACAGATGCATGATTCAAAGGAATACATACGGCGGTTGGCAGCCGAAGTCCTGGCGTCGACATGTCGAATGACGCGTGAGTTGCTTCCGTTAGTGTTGGAAGTAATGTGTGTCGATGTTGTGCACGATTTCAAAGACTACTGTGGTGACGATGCACGCAAGGTTCGCGGCGCAGACGATGATGTTGACGGAATGGATAACGAAGAGGAATATGAGGAAAGTCATGGTACGATTGGTACTCACCATGAGGAAGGCAATAGGGTAAGGGAAGTGATGGGTTCAAAAACAAATGCTCTGACACTCGACCGACTATTAAGGTACCAGAAGGAACGTCTCTCGTTCCTTCCAGTTGTTGATAGTTTGTGTTTCTTCGCTGCTGATGTTTTACGTGGAATTCGTGGCTCACTCAATACAAATTTTGAGAACTTTTACGTCGTGCTAATATACGTTTTTGGTCTTTCCAACCGCACAAATTTCTCAAGTGCTTACGATTCTGGGTACGGAGTAAACGAACAAGAATTTTTCGGTTTCACAGTGGAGGAAGCCGAAGGGTTTGCCCATTATACCCATTGGAAAGAGTTGTTTCTTGAGAGTCGGGAAGAATACGAAAAGGAAGGGGTGGAATTCGTGCAACAGCATGGTGATACCCAAACCGGAGTACTTGGTGAGCTGGTGCAAATGATCGGAGCCACTTCGATCGGCAGCGCTCTCCGCACTTTACTTGAGGAAACTACCAACTCCTCAGCCACCACCGCCTCAATGGCTGATGTTGATGATGATTTTGAGGAGGATAGAGATGATAGTGGAAGCGTGCACTCACCACCGTTGCAAATGCTGACGACCGTGGTGGCAACGCTTGACTTCACTGCTCCTTTTTTGCATCTACTTCAGCAGTTATTGCATGCCAAGGATTGTTTACTTTTGTGGAAGGGTGCTTCGCTACCGGCGATACGACAAATGGCAAAACAACTACAATTTTTTCTGGCAAACCGGCGGGAAGCCTTGGCACACAACGATGTTGCGATATGTGGACATCCAACGGCAGGTTGGTGTCATCTCGTACGCTCTTGTGGTGCCGCACTCGAGTTGTTTACGCCATTATGTGTTGATACCGGGATGGTGCCGCGCTCTCACATGGCCAAATTACACGATCTGTGCCTGCCACTTTGCCGTGATATCATCTCAACGTGCGTGTCAGTTAGCTCTTTCAAAGGTGATGGGTCTATTGGTCCTCAAGGTGTAACGTTGGATTTAGAGCTGCAAACTTCAACGCGGCTTTTGCTTTTTGCGTTTGTGCAAGATGTGTTGCAGAAAAACTACGCCTACAGCTTGCGGCAAGAACGGATCATTCATGAGCGTGACGATGAGGAGAGCGCAAACCAAATGGGAACGGTAGGTCGAAGTAGAAGTGGCTCTGACCGGGTAAAGTCTCGGTTGACTTCCTTCGCGTATGCGCTTCTAGCACCAGTGCTTCATGCCTCGTGTAAAATGGCAAACGCATCTCTCTCTAAGCTTAACAGCGGAGACACTCTTGAAGACAGGGACGAAGCTAGTCACTCTTCGGGTCCGGATGAAGAGTCGATAGCGTTTCGTGACACAACCCACGCGGTTATGATGATTGGGATGATGTGCGATCGCACAAGAAACACTTCAGTGAGCCCCTTACACCTGCTGACCACGACGACCCTTACCACCGCCTTTGGTGAGGGAAGTAAAAAGAGAAATAATAATAATAACAATAATAATTTGTCTCTTGAGGAACACGTCACGCTAATGAAGGACATTCAGACACTTTTGCTTGGCACTGCTGCGCTGTTTACATCCTTGCAAAGTGCTGCTGAAGCATTCACAGCACGCACGAAAGCAGCTAAGTGGGCCGATGTACTGATTGCCGTTCTTCCTCCTGCCCTCGTTGTTGCCGAGGCAGAACGCACCACACTGAGACAAACACGAGGAAATGAGCCCGCCGAGGCAAACGCCTTGTTCGCTTGGCAGTTTCGCGATGCGCTATTACAGGTGATATCAGCGGTGAAGCTGGCTGTGCATGGGGCGCCATCCGCTACTTCTGCACGTGTCACTGCTTCTTCTTTTGCTCTGTTCGCGCAAGTTTCGGCTTTGCTCATGCAATTGGCACCCCTCTGCGGTGCACCGGAAAGTGATAAAGACTCCATGGAGTTTATTAGGGATGCCGTTGTAATTCTTGCGACTAGCTTTGAGGAGCATCGCGTAGTGATTTTGGGTGATAGCGAGGTGGGACGGTTACTACACGGTATGGAATGCCTGTTGCATGCTATGTTTCGATTGTTTGGTGTGGAAGAGAGCCTCGTAGCAGATGGAGAAGGTAGTGAAGCTACTGTAGCTGTTCATAAAAAGGAAAAGGCGAAGGGCCACGTTGTATCACAGCAAATATCACAACAGCGGCAAACCTTTCTTAGTGCAACGGCGCGGTTACATGAAACATTGGACGACAAGTCACAACGTGCTTTGGTCCATACGCTTTTATTTGAGGCTCTTGTGTCACCGATACAGTCGTTGCGCGTCGTAGCGTTGCGCCTGCTGAGGCTTTTCTGTCACCCTGAAGTGGAAGATACTAAAAGGGTTTCTGGTTGCAGTTCGGTCGATCCGACATTCTTCGATTCGTTACTTCGCGCTGAACTTTTTAATCCTCTTTCATCGGCAGGAAATCTGGACGGTATTCAGCAAGCACTTGCGAAGTTATCGTTTGATGCCGCTTCTGGAGCGCTGCGTGAGCCCCTGAGGCGAGTGATTCTCGCAAGGGCAATGATGGGGCTGCTGCACACAAAATATTCTGTCGCCTGGCCCATTGCACTGAAGATTCTCTCCGATCTGGTGAAAAGTGAGGATACAGTAGCTCGACGGCACGGCACCGGTTTACATCAGCTGAGAGACGACGGGTCCCCTTTCGGTGACAACGAAGAGGTTGAGGATTGTAAAAGTTTACTTGACCCCCTTGTGTGGGAGACCGTTATTTCCCGGTACGCACGCTCCATTGTCTTAGGCGACATTGTTCGGGTTGCGTCATCCGCTTCTAACGAGTGCGATACTGATGATTGTTACAATAACAACAGTACCAGCAACTACAAGGGCACTGAGTCGTCCATTCATAGCAGCAGTTCCCCACTCTTTTATCGAATTCAACTGACAGATATGCAGCGACACGAGAAGGGCGAGCTGGTAAGCAAGGACTTTTCTACAGCACAGTATAAAAGTTCCACTGTTACTTGGTTGTTACTGGTAAATAACGATGGTGAAATATTGATGTGGGAACGACATTACCTCCCGGCTGTTTCACCAACATACACACATGGTAGAGCTGCAGCACGTCACGCAACAGATCGTGCTGTGTTGGCAAAGACGTTTCTTTCGGGCCTATCGGACATGGCTCGAACGGGTGGAGGATCGGCAGCCGACACCAAAGATTCACTTGTCGCGGAGTTAGCGGTTGAGTTATCTGCGATTCGATGTGGGGAGCACCCAAGCGGCATACGTCATCTCAAGATGTTGGACGAACGTCTCACGTTGGCGTTAAATGCCTATACAGCAGCCGCTACAGTCGCCTACACAGAAGAAGAGTCTCCCCTACAGCCGTCGGGCCAATCAAGGGAGGATGCAACCCTCTTAACTAAACGGCTCCACCGAATTTGTGCAAGTCTTGTATCAGATTCAAATACCAAACTACAGCGGGCAGCGATTGATCTACTACGGCGTCTTAAGGTCGCACCGTTTTCCCGTTATTACCGTCAGCTTGTCCCATTCTGCGACACTCAGCAGAACCTTTTCAACTTTCTTTCAAGTTTTCACGTGGAGACTGACGTACCGCAGGAGCATCGGGCCGATTATATCGCAACTGCGCTTACTGTTGCTCTCCCCAAACTGACGAGCAGCGTTTCACGGGATAAAGTGAAGGATCAGGCGGTTCTCCAGCGTCGACTACTCGCTTTTGTTACGCACCTCACGGACAGAGGAGAATTTACAGCTGTCCTTAACGGACTTGTTCAGAGACTCATTGTTGAGCATGTCACACCAACAAAGGCTGCAGGAAGTGGGGTCTTTTGTTTCGGCAGCTGGTGGGAAAAGTGGGTAAGAGAACAAACACATTGTACACGCCGCCTTGAGCGTCTACTGCGGCAGTTGCTGAACACCACAAAACTGTTGAGTGCACTTCTGCAGGCGGTCGGAAAGGGGTTCTCCTCGTTCGCAGGCACTTGTCTACTACTTGGGATAAACGCGTACCTTATCAGTTGCAAACAAACCCTACTCGCCCCATTGAGTGCGACCACTTTCCCTGGAATAAACGGCGGTGCTTGTGACGACGGAGCGACCCAAGAAGAGATTGGGTGGCGCGTGAAAAGTGCACTAAGCTCTTCAGCACTGAAGTCACTCATGTCTCGGATGCGCCGTGGAGCAGCGACGATGGTAGCATCTTTATTTGAGCAGTTTCCCGCTGAGGTTATGGAAACCCTTCGTGCTGACCTCGGTGTAGGGAGCGGCGATACTGGTGCTGCTTCAGTTGAGCACAGTCTTATTTCCCGTTATGTCGCTGCCCTGCATATGAACGGTGGAGGTGCTGTGGCCGAGTTGATTGGCGACAGCCAACGAGCAGCTGCGACTCCGTTTATGCGTCTGGTACGCGCTTGGATAGCTTCACCGCATACGCTGCCGCTCGTTGGCACATTCGCAGGTGCTGTTACGGAGATGATTAAACAGTTATTTGCTGCAAATTCGACGGTTACCGGAACCACCAATACCAGTGGTTCGGGACTATCGGTCTTATCGAGAAATAATCAACAACAAACTGCAGTACTGGCCTTGCACGAAGGATTGCGCTGTGTCGCTGAACTTCTAAATGCTAGTGATGAGCAGATTAATGTTTTTGGAGCGACTGAGCAATCGACTTTACGTGTCATGTTTGTCGAACCTCATGTTTCTGAAATTTTCACATCTTTGTACACACTCATCAGGAGAGGTGCTTCATGTGGTGTCAGGGAAAAGAACACTCGTTTCCCCGCGTCGAGGGATAAGGGGGGCCGACCCGCCACAACCGTTATGTCTTTTAGTGTTTCTATGTGGAAGGAGCTGATTACGACCGTTTCCATGCTCACTGAATATGTTGTAGTAATCGAAAAGCAAAATGCCGAGGAGAAGGAGTCTGCTGGGGGGAAGCACGCTAATTCGGAAGATACAAATACAATGTTGTCCCGTCTTCTAGAGATGTGTATTGCCTTTGTCGCCCATCCAGCTTGTATGAAGGACCGGGAAACTTGCGTGGCAGCAGTTGGGGTTTTGGAATATCTTTTACCACACGTTCATCGTATTAACGTGCTGCTCCACTACGAACCCCTCGTGCACCTTTTCAATGCAGTGACAAACCCAGAGGCACGGCTGCTACTTTGCCGGACACTGAACGTTATGCTTACACAAATGGGTGCGGTTTCATCTTCTTCCGATCCTGTTAGTTGCTTCTGCAACGAAGAAAACACCGATTTTCTCCTTGACGGTGTGCAACGTGGCTCCAGGGGCTACGCCGCACAATTGGCCGCGGTGGGTCGGGCAGTTTCTTGCCTGAACAGTTTTGATGATAACAATAGCTCGCTAGATCGCTATGACTTTGATCTCCGTTTCCATACGCTGCGGACGCTACAGCAATTCTTTCATAATGGTGGTGAATCTGCGCCGGTTAGCATTGGGAAACGGAAGCGTGCTCAACAAAGCCAAGTAAGGGAAGAGCGTGATTATAGCGGTGATTTTGACTCCACCATACCACTTGATGACCTCGAGGCCCCGGTGCTCTGCGTGGAGGGTTTCCTTGTTTTGGCTTCGAATGCTGTATTTTTCCTTCGCGATCCTGAGGGAACCATCTCGGCTCTTGCTGTTCAAGTTGTTGAAGCGATGATCCGATATGCATCACGTCAAAATACGAGGGTAGCTGAATACGATACACTCATTCTCAACCAAGTCATTAGGCGGATCATCTTGCCCTCGCTACGCCGGGGTGTTGTGGCACGTGACGTTCATATTCGAAACTCACACATGCAGGTGTTTGGTGCCCTTGCGCAGCACTACAAAGACTCATTCCGGTCATTTGCTGCGCTTTACGACCGCAATGTGGAGCTCAATTTCTTCGTTAATATAGGTCATTTACAGCACCGATGTCGCCTAAATGCGCTTGCACTTCTGCGGAAGAAGGTGGACCAGTTGCATCCACGTGACGCTCTCCGTGTTTTCGTTCCGTTTCTTTTGGCCACCGTGAAGGACTTCGCGCAGGGTAAAAGGGATCTACAAAACCTCACGGAGGGACGTGCGAAGGGATACTGTGATGCGCTGTTGAACACCGTGGCAACTGTTGCAGGTATGTTGCCGTGGGAGGGTTACTACCGTTTACTAAGCCTGCTTCTTATTAATGCACAGGAAAACGCTTCCTTGCGGCTTCCGATGCTTCAGGGGGTTGTGTTGGTACTCGACCATTTCCATTTTTTGGAGGAAGGTGTCGATGATAAAATTGGTACCTGCAGTAATAATAATAATGATATTCCTGAAGATGGACGGCAAAGAAAGGGCGCCGAGGAGAGTCCTCAGACAGCGCAGGGGGATGATTATGATGAGGATGAGGATGGAGAAAATGACGATGATGCAGTGGCTGCAGCTTTGGAAGTGACACTTCGTGCTAAGCGCATTAAATATCGCAATGCACGGATAATGCATGTGATGGAGGATGACATCTTACCGCAGTTGTACGGTTTTTTATCGAGTGGCACCCGTAGAAGTGGTATTCATGCGAGTGGGTCTGAGGTTCTTGTAAGCGCTCACACTGCCACAAGTGTTAGAGATGAAATGCGGAAGACTGATGGGGCACAACAAAACACGACTATCCTTCAGTTACCAGTTGCAATCGCCATTACGAAGATTGTGAAGCGCTTTCCGCTTGACAGGTTCTCTTCGCATGCAGAGCAATTGCTCGATGAAGTGGTTCTGAAACTCCGAACGAAGAATGATAAACATCGCGAGCGGGCGCGCCGTGTCCTCAGTGCAATGATGTGCGAGGTTGGGCCGGGGAAACTGGGTTTCATTATTACAAAGCTTCGGGATCACTTAGTGCATGGCTACCAGTTGCACGTTCTAGGTTACACAGTTGTGACACTTCTTTACAACCTCTACGAACCGCGCCACTCCCTTTCATACGGGAGGAAAAAAACACCAGGAAAAAAACTTCACAAAGAAGCCGGGGCGAAGGCGCGGCATTCTGTAGTGGGAGGTGGCGAAGCAATCAGACCAAATGGTAGTCAACAACACGACAAGCAGGGAGGAGGCGCACTTGGTCAAACGAGTAACAGTAAGGAAAAGAGCGGTGATGATGTTACAACGGGCAACCACGAAGATGACGAGGAAGAAGAGCTACTACGCATGATTATACCTGCTGCTGTTCAATTTGATTACGAATACGGTGTCTCGTGTTTAACCGCCTGTCTTGACGATATCATGACAATACTCCTTGATGACTACCTTGGCGAGGTGAGTGAGCAGAAACGGCAGGTGGAACTGATGAGCACAATGCTTGAGGTGAAGAGCAGTCGGGCACTGCATGGTTTTACACTTATCGCATCACACTGTCAGGCGACCCGCGTGATTGAAGTTTTTCTGCAGAAAATAACATGGTTGCTCACACCTCCTAGCGAAGCAGCTAACGTGGAGACTAACACCCGGGGCGGTGGCGCGCGTGCTGGCGCATTGCTGCTGCTTCAAGAACTCAAGACAAAGTATAGCACCATCGGCAAAAGCGCTGCGGCTGACTTTGCTTTCGTGCAGAAGGTGCGTTTGCTGGCTGTCCGTGTGGCCCGAGCCCTCCTCAAGAACGCAACCATGGAGGTGGAAAGCTCATTTCGTGTGGTGCGGGACTTGCTTCACCGCCACAACGAAACGAGAGAAGAGAAGATTAAAAAGTTCGAAGCAAAAGAAGGGACCCGCCGTATCCGAGGAAGCGCACAGCTCATAGCACAGCGCCCGTCCGTGATTGCAACCACGCGTCGTGAGCAACTGGATGCTAATTTTCTTGTCGCACCACGACCGGAGCGAGTGGACGTCGACTTTAGTGCTCATACTGTACTAGCCACTCAACAGAAGCAGAAACTCCGAACGTATCGTGGTCGATACGGCAAAGACGTGAAACAGGCAGCAAAGCACTTTTATCGTGAGGACCCAACAGCCGCAGTGGTTCTCGACACTTTGGATGAATTTCTTCTTAAATACCTTCTGAGTGTGCTCAAACAAGTTCTCGGCATGGGAAAAGAGCGTAAGTCATCCAAGATTGCTGTACGTCTTGATCTCCTGCGCTCAAAAAACAAACAAAAGGAGGAACAGACCGATGGAGATAACTACATCACTCACACCAACGCATCGGACGAAGAGGGAGAACAAGATGCTTCCAGCGTATCTTCGGCTGACGTGCTACTCGATCCGGAGAACTTGGATGACAGAGAGGGTGATGCACTGGATCGATTTGCTGCTGAAGCCGAGGAGAGGGATGACGAACAGAGGCAAAAGGAAACCGGGGAGCCGTCTAAAAAATTATGTGTTCGGACGGAAAAGAGGAAACGACGTGGCTCAGCCGATTTGACGGCATCATTCACTCGACACTACCAACAACTATTGGAAGAGTTGGTGCCTGTTGTTTTGTCGACACTCCATGGTGAGGGGAGTGACGCGGTTATCGGGTACGCACTTGACTGTATGCTGACCCTTCTCTCGTTGCGTCCACCTTTGAAGATCGTGGGAATGTATCATACAAATCTTTACGATACCGTTACCGCCTTTTTTGAGCGAGGTGGTTCTGTCAAGCAGCGGGCAATGCGAGTGGCAGCGTCGGTAATATCCCACCAGCGTTTTACGCTAACGGAGGCACAAGCGTCACAAATCACAGGCCTTTGCCATGCAGAGCTGGTTGAGCGTAATCGGTTTGCTCCTATGGCACTAACCCTTTTTTACGCTGTACTCGGTAGGCACGTGCACGTGGTTGAGGTGTACGAATTGATGGGTGTAGTGACCGAGTTACTATTGCATGTCAGTGCTAAGCGGCTTATGCGCCAACGATGTATTTCCGTTATCACTCGTTTCCTAACAGAGTATCGGATGACACCGGAAAAATTCCGGTCGCACATGGATTTATTATACCGAAACATGGATTACCCAGAGGTAACCGGTCGTATCGCTTTATTGGAGCTCTTCATCGCCCTTATAAATCGACTACCCACTGTAGTTCTGAGGCAGGAGGCTCCATTGCTGCTACTCCCACTCGCAGTTACTCTGTCGGGCTCAGAGTTTCTTGAGGCGAGGAGAAAGGCGGGCACGGCACTTCAAGATTTGGTGCGGAATGCCGGTGTTGACACTGTTGTGCCTACACTATCAAAATGGCTTGAAAAAGATCAAACCCGTAAACGGAAAACAATAGCTCTACAAACTTGGGCGTTGATGCTTTCTGCCATTGCATCTGCTCTCGGACTTAGTGGGAAAGACAATGATTCAAGCTCGGATAATACAAAGGGTATCACCGCAGAGGCGGAGGAGTTCGCTACTTACTATACCTGGTCACTACCATCCATTATGGACGCAGCAACATATGATCAAATTAGTGCGTCGCGCATCAGGCGACGTTCCGAGGAGCTTTCAGGAACTTTGCGACGAAAGATCGAAATGAAGGGTTGGATGTACGTTTTCTTTGGTTTGCGGTGCGTGGAAGCAATAGCTAGCGCTGCTCCCTCGCTTGTGTGGCACGATGTAACCTTTGCCAAACCCCTTGTGCTGTATCTTTCTGGCCGTCTTATTCTGCACACGCATCCCTGGGTGCGAGGGGTGGCGTTGAGGCTACTGGGTATGTACTGTACGAATGGTGTGGAAACACGGTGCTCGTATTTGGTTGATGATGGATGGGTTGGTGCACATCTTGTCACTAGCGCAGTGGAAGTGTTGGGGAGCAAAAGGAGAAGGAGTGAAAAAGACACAAGTCAAAAGCCGACCAGAAGAAGCAGAAACTCGGCGGTGGCCATCCAACCGTCGTCAACTGCATCTGGGGACACTCTTCCGTACATGGTGGTATTCCGAGGGACTGGCCCCATAGACAATACAGATCGCGCGGAGGAAGTGCTTAATGAGATATCTGCCTCACTACGACTTCTCTTGCTTAACTTTGCGCAGTCGGATGTCTCTAACGAAAAGTACGCCGCACACCGAGCGATTGCTCGCTCATCGCGAACCGATGCGGTGCGTCTTGCGCTGTATTTGATACGTTCCCTGGCAGCAGTTAGTATGGCCCTCCTAGTTAACGCCACTGCAAATGAGAGTGAGGAGGGGTTACTTCACGTTCGTGAGGTTGTTACCAGACACTTCGTGGCACTGCGCCGTCAGTTTAACTCAATCGCTGCACCAGCAATATCAAATGGGAGTGTTACAAATGTGATGGTGCGTACAGCTTCGCTTGTGCAATGCTTCGGTGGTTTGGTTGCTGCAATGCCCTGTGTTAACGGCAACGGTCGAAAAACGTCCCGGGGTGATAACAAGAGCGCATCTGAAACACTCGGTGATGTTAACGAAGGGGAACGAGTTGACGTCGGAAGTGTCGCTCGTTGGCTCTTGTGCAATGCAATCAACCTGGAATTCATACAACAGACTGTGGCACCGACCGTGGCGGTTGCCATGCGATGCGGCAGACGGTCGGAAAAGCTCAGTACACTGGCAACGCAGGTTGCCTACGTTCTCCGTGAGCAATTGGAAGCACGTCGACACGACTACGACACCGCCCGCGCACACGCCGACGATGAAAACGCAGCGGTGAATGTATCGCCATTAGAGGGAAGGAAGAAGCTAAGAAAGATTAGCAGGGACAAGAGCAATAACGGCAACTGTGACAGGTGTACTGGGAGTTTTGTTACTGTTGATGATGCTCTTTTCGCCCTGACCACAGTGGCAGAGGAGATAAAAAATGCCAGAAAGGATGAGTTGGCGCGTCGTGATACAACGAACACTCTCCGAAAGAGGGCCCGCAGTGCGGATGAAAGTTACCCTAAGGGGAATAAAAGAGCAAGGACCTCGCGGAGGTAAAAAGAGGAGTTGTGTTTAAAACACCACGACGGTTACTGGTGATAAGCCCCGTGGTCCCTAGAGAACCCTCTGCCACACACTGTTCTTTTGTTCGTTCTTGCTTTTCGTGTTTTGGTTTCTACAAGCGGCGCGCTTGTGTACATATCATGCGTTCAGTGACATTCTGCAATCGATCACGAAACTATTGCGCCTCGAATGAGTGAGGCGGTGGGATGAGTTAGAGAAGATGTACATGCTTTTTTTTTGTTCGTCGACGGTAGCTGACGGAATGTTCTGCGAGTGCTTCGGGCCATAGCATATGCGACAGGGACGTGTGCGAGGGTGATAGGAATGGTAACAAGAGTGCGAGAAAGGAGGGTGCGTAACGTGTAGTGTAAATAATAAATTAATCGAGTAAAAATTTAAGCATTTTGTTTCCCCGCTGTGTTTTAGGAAACAGAAGGCAACGATGTTTCTCTTCTTCTAAACGTGAGTGTCATTTGAGATGCGCATCGGCGGTCACGCAGACAGATTGGTGAGGATGCGAGTAGGTCATTTGCGTGGAGAGTGTGATCAGGACCACGCAATACCGTCGCCTCGCTTATGAATTTACTGTGTGTTCCAACCTGATGTTGTTTTTTTTTTGTCCATTCCGCTTTGTTGCCGCTGTTTGTGCTTACACGCGTGACTATGTGCACTCCTTCGCTACCCCACCTTCCCTCTCAATTGAGCCTCGTACGGCACTTCTCTGAGTAAGTAAACGAAGGTAAGGCTGGAAGCGTAACTGTCTCTCTCTTTGCTCGTGTATAATTAGAGGAACCTCGTAAACTTTGAACCCGCCTGGTGGCACTTATACTCTGTGTGTCTCGTGTACTGCGCACAACTGGAGAAAGGGTAAACGGCAGGGTAAGCTAAGAGGGTCGCGTGTGAGAAAATTCGCATAATAGGGCTGCCAGGTGGATTACGAAGTTGGTGATCGCCACAGCAGTACATAAATAAACATATCTATATTGTTTATTTACTCGTGTTCAACTGAAACTAACGATGATATCTCGAAAGGACACCGGGAATAGTAATTGTCCACGCAGCGGTCGGACTATCATACGCAGCGCGGTAATGTCTCTTCCGGCGACACCAGCACCACTACTCGACGGTAATGGGCATACCTCCACCGTCGGCCCGACTTCCATCAAGACGATCGCTACCAGACGCAGAGTGATGTATAATTCTCCTTCCTATGCGGCCGGCGACAACAGCGGGCGTGTAAAAACGTTGTACAGCGCCCACGAACTCAGCGCCGTATCTCTGTCCAACGGCAATTGGAAGGTGGCATCTGGTGAGCCCCCTTCTGGGTGGCCGCCGCTCCAGCCTGATTGGTCAATTGCAACCCATTCTATCCCTTCTCAAAGAACAGCGCGAAACAAGAATGTGGAGAGAACAGTTTCACTCGATCCTCAGGAACAACTGTTGAAGGAAGGTGGGAGCGGAACCTGTACAGATGGAGATGTTTGCCCACCATCTGCGAGACTGGTGCGGCAGCGACATGCGGAAACGAGGGAAAAGATGCCAGCGGGGTCCACTTGCAGCATCATCGCACAATTACCACTACGGGAACAGAATCCTCGTTCAGGGGAAGAGCGGCAACCCCAGAAATTGGTGGGCGACGGCGCAGTTGGTGTTGACGGTGTCGTGCAGCAGTCAACAACTTCGGAGAAACGCAAACGCAAAAAAGTTAAATGTGGAAGGAAACGAAAATCTGACAGCGAACCCCTCGCCACTGACAGGAGTTATGTGACGGTATTAGAAGGCAGTCAGGCTAGTCTGTTTAAAAACGGTATGTGCGCTTGTACACCAAGCATAAGCAACGGTAGTGCTCGCAATAGCAACTTTAATGATGAAGGGTGCGCGATGAACAGTTTTTCATCCAGTGTCCAGCGGTCTGCATCCGGTCCTGTTGTAACAGAAAAATGGGCCCGTAGCATTATACAACCACAAGACGAGTACTTGCTGTACGATCGTCGTACCCCTGGAGCTATTAAGCAGGAGGATTTGGTTCGTCGGGGACAAGTTATTTTGTTGCGGGAACGCATTCGATGTGGATGGCCTAACTGCTGTAGCGCACACAGGAACCAACTCTCTCGAGAAAAGTTGGCTGATGTGCGCACACAGCGGCACTCATGCGAAAGCACGAACGCCGTGCCGTCCGATTGCTCAACGCTCGATGTAGGTGACAGGGATGATACCGCATCTTCGCGCATAGTGCAAATGAACGAGCGACGAATAATCGAACGCGGCACTCCACTTCTTTTCAGACGACCGTACCGGCGGCTTTTTAGTGATGACGAGAAGGTTAGCAAGCGATCCGATATTTGTATTCCAGCCAATTCATCCAGTGCGCCGAGTTTGGGTATTGGCTCAGACATACCTAAAGGACATGGTCGGTCAGACACGAGTATCATGGTGTCGTCAATTTACAACCTCAACTTCAGTAATGTGAGTCGCCCTTTTGGGTCTACGTCGTCCACTGTTGTAACGGATATCGCGGCCAGCAGCAATGATAAAAACAAAGATTGCAACATGCCTTCGGCGTCGTCAGGAGCCGGGAGCCCAGGCAAAGAAAAAATCATTTTTTCAGGCTCTTGTGCTAGCCAACCGAATGCACAGAATTTGTCGAAAGCGAAATGTCAAGGAACTACTTCGACTCACTCCATAGCACAGCTTCTGGACGATGCCGTGACACAAAATTTAGATAACCTCGTTGGTGACCCGTTCTTTTTATTTTGCGGCGACGAGAACCATGAACGACTACTTTTGATGCAGGAAGAACATGAGGCAAGGGTATCACTTAAACGCAGATGCAGTAAACCACCCGGATGTTCATCTTCCAGTAGCTCTACTGGAGAAAAAGGGATTGAGGGCTCTGCATTTCAATCCTCGCCAAGGAAGGAAAGTACTTTCGTAGGACTTTTCCCGAAGCAGTTGGATATGGGTTCCAGATCCGCTACAGAAAACGAGATACGTGCAGAGGGTGCAGTAGCTGCGGTTGGAAACCAAAACGGAGTAAGCAGTCTTTCAAATGCATCCTCTGGATCTTTGACGCAGTCCTGGCTCATAGGTGATGACGAGGACGAAAAGAAACAAGGCAACCTGAGCCCAAGATCGGTTAGTATCAGTACAGGAAATGTAGATGAAAGAACGTCAGAGAAACTGCAGGTGAAGGGCAGTACCATAAGGAGCACCGGAACAGCCGATCGTGCGAGGGGAAGCGAGAAGTCCGTGCATCTGACCTCGGCACTAGCAAGGCGTCTGAATAATAACGCGGATGATGCGGCTTGTTTTGCGGAAAAGACACGATTAGTTGTAAGGCAGAAGTCGGATTCAGGGCGGGAGGGTAAGAAGAGGGAAGAGCAAACCAACTTAGTTACACCACTGGATTTTTCTGTCTTGCATGACAGCTGTCGAAGATCACCCTCGCAAGCACCGGAAACGAACGTCTATGCGGCACCACAGCGTCGGGAGAAACGTCCACCTCCTCCGGCTAAGGGGCATAGTAAATCGGATTTCACTAAAATACAGTCAGTTCCCTTGTCATCGCAACACGCAATGGCGCTGAGTAGGGCCTCGTCCACATCGCCTCCGCAAGTGGCAGGCGAACCATTGAGAGAGTCGTTGAATCTTTCAGATACGGAAATCAAAAATGGTAGCGTATACCTAAACAACGAAATTGAGGAATTTCTTCATTTTGTGCATCGTCAAGAGCAAGAAAAAAAGCGCCAGAAGGAGACTCGCAGTGCGAATGGTAAGCGGAGTCCTTTGAAAGCGATAAATAGCGTTGTGGGTACTCGTCAAAGTGATGCTAAAAGGAACGGTAGCAATGGGAAGGGAAAGTTGCCGCTCCCCCGCAGTGATTCTTCTGAAGTAGGGGAAGAGCAGGTTGAAGCCGATGACAATTCTCCCATGGAAGAGGAGGCGCACTATGCGCAGAGTGTAGTGAGCGTCCTTTCCTCTTTTGGTCAAATGTGGAATACGTCGTTTCATGACGTGCGCGAGCACCGGAAGCTGCCACTACATGTTCGGGCGCAGTTGTTGCTTTTTGATGTTGTGGCTAGCTAGCGATCTGGCGCTGTAAGTGCACGTGGGACGAAGCAAAAGTTAAAATATGCTTACGTGTAGCCCAAGCAATGCCCTCACGAGAAATGGGATGTTGTTTCACTGATGTGCCTTCGTCAAGCTCTAACGGAGACAGAAAAAAATGGGAAGCATTTCTGTTGTTGGGGACGTGCGCCTACACGTTCACGTATATATATATATAT
>NW_027124498.1:99396-102911 GCF_001457755.1 Trypanosoma equiperdum
CCCATTCGTGTAACTGGTTAATTTATGAATGAGAAGGGACAAGTAATTTCTGTGATTTGTGGTCCGTACCTGAGAAGGTGATGTAGGCATCTGCATTTGTCTCTTTTTTCCCCCTTTAAAGAACTTGTTATATTATACTTTTCCACATTCTTTATGTTTGTTTGCTTGTTTTTGTACTATGCATTTGAATGAAACTTTTTGCTTATTGGTCAACGCAGAACAAGCATGTTCCGGAGAATATACCCTTGCTTTGAAAGGTGAGCAAGAGAGCGGAAACGATGCGGAAGCAAAATAAAGTACATTTCTCAGCGTCCAGTTGCGGCAAGTTGATGGAAGTACGTGGTTGCAAGTGTGTAAGAAAAGGGGGAATACTTGATGTGAAGTATAGAGAAGCAACCGCTGCTTTATTTTGTGTGGAAAGCAGAGGGGACCAACGGTGCGGTGGGGTTGTGGCAGGGAGATAGAAGCGAAGCAATGATCATATTTCATTTGCGTTTTTTTTTTTAAACCCCTCGTCGCCTCTGATCTTTTATTTATTTATGACATTATATTTGCTCACTATTATCCCTCCGTAACAACCTGGATGTTTCTCCACCCATTCCGTCAGATCTTTTTTGTTTTTGTTTTTGCGCATTTCTCTTTGCATTGACCATTTTTATGTTTTGTTTCTTCCGTTTCACGCGCACCCTTCTACTCTCGGATTTTTTCTCCCTTTTCTGGATACTCCCTTAACATCGGTCTGCTGACTTTTGTAAGTTCAAGCGGGTGGTGTCGTTAGGTTTCGCTGTTCCCTCGAACTTTTCTCTTTTTGTTAACGTTGAAGAAGGGAGGAAATGATTCACCTTTGATTGTCTTTACCTTCTCACTTTCTTGTGGGATAAAAATAATTTATGTTTTTTTTAAAAAAAAAACCGAAGTCAAAAAAAAAAAGCAAAATGACAAAAAGCGAGGGGGGAGGGGGCAGCGGTTCCTGTTTAAGTGCATTAAGGCGGAGAAATTTGTAGTGTATATATTTTTTAAAAAAATATTGCTATTAAGAAAGAGAGAAAAAAGGAGGCTCCGTCACATACAACACATATTGATTTTTTTTTTTAAAAAGCAACGGACGCTTCAATACAGGGGATGCCACAAATGCCTTCTTCCCGTTACTATTTTTCTATAATTTTTTCTCCTTTTTTGTTTCCATTACCGTCGTAACTTTCAAGTGGCAAGAGTGGTAGGGGGGCAGTTTTGACACTAACACAAGAGGGGAAAGGAGGACACAAGGTGATCAAAACGTTTGCCAAAATGATGAACACCGCCACTTTTTCTCGCTTTGGAAGCCAGCACTCAGCTGTAGCAAGAAACAGTGGCATTTTTCTTTTGAGGAGTCGCACTCCGCTGCCTACCAATATTCGTTTGAACGCACTTTTCTTTCAGCAGCGCTTCATTGGGCCCCGGCAGTACGCGCCAAAAGGCTTCCGTGAGGCAGCAGGACGAGCTCCTATGACATTTGAATTTGGGGAGGAGTGTAACGGCCTTGCTAAAGTCGCACACCAGACAAAAAACTATGGCGATGCGATTTCCCTTTACGATCGCGCGCTCACGATGCGACGAGAGAAGTACGGACCCATTCACAGCAAATGCGCGGCCACGTTACATAACATTGGTCGCGTCTTCCTGGATATGCGCGAGCCGGCCGCGGCGGAAAATGCGCTCACAGAAGCGGCAGCCATCTATGAGGAAGTTGAAGGAGCCAAGTCGCTCAAATACGCAGAAAGTCTTTCTCTTCTTGCGCTGGCATACACGCATCTAAATTTCATTCCTGAGGCGGAAAAGGCCTTTCGCGAGAGTATAAAAATCTTTCGTGACGTTTGTTACAACCACGCGGCGGGTTCATGGCTACCTGATAATGCTGAAGCTGAAGCCGCTGCATTGACAGAACCACAGAACCACCCGCTAGCCTCTGCAGCACACGCATTAGCAGACTGTGCACAGCTGTTTCTTCTACAAAATCAGGAACATCGCGCTATCGTATTTCTTGAAGAAGCGCTCGAGATTCGTCGCTTCCTTTACACGCGCCACAACAAGTTTAGGCCAATCATCGCACAAACGTTGAATAAGTTGTGTGAACTCAAAAAAACTATTAACGATTCTACCGGGGCAGAAATGTGCATCACGGAGTGCCTTGACATCTGTATCGCTTCATTGGGCCGTGACTCACCCGCAACGGCTCAAGCCACTAGCAGTAAAGCATCACTGCTGGCCGCGCGCCGGCAGTTCCGTGAAGCGAAGAGATTTTACGAGGAAAGTTGCCGAGCGTATGCCGCATCACTGGGAGAAGACTCTGCTCTGTACGGGCAGGAGCTCGTGAAACTTGGTCGCATTGAAGAGCTGTGCGATGATTACTCTACTTCTCAGAAAGCATACGAAAAAGGCATTGACATAATTAAAAAGGCCCTGGGACCAAGTGCCTTGCAGCTGGCGGAAGCGTATACATTCCTTGGTTCACTTCTTGTAAAGCGACGCGATTTGGACCGTGCTATTGACCTCTTCCGGAATGCAGTGGAGTTGCGCAAAGCTAACAAAAGTCCTAGTGGTCTTAGCAGCAACGGCAAAGATCCGCAGTTAGCGTATTTATACCAGAAAATTGGTGATGTGTACGCCATGCGGCGGGAGTCGCATGCCGAGGCGTACTTCCTTCTTTCCATTGAGCAGTTTCGTGAAAATGCGAAGGTGGAGCCGCTGCAGCGGACCTTTTTAACTGACGTGCTGGATGATCTTGGGCTCCTCTACCTTGATTTTCATCATTACGAGAAGGCTGAGGCGTGCCTAAAGGAGGCCCTTGATATCCGTATTGAAATGCTCGGTGAAACTCATGCAACCGTCGCGTATTCTTACAGTAATTTTGCACTTCTCTACCTACACCGCGAGGACACGGAGAATTGTGAGAAGATGTGCAAGTGTGCACTCGACATGTACGCCAAAACCGCTAGATCTAACGTGCTTGCCCAAGCGGATGTGTATACGACGTATGGCCATTGCTGCCACCTACAGAAGCGATATGCAGATGCGCTAACTTGGCATGAAAAAGCATTGAACGTGCGGCGTACACGAGGGGAAAGTAGTGAGATGGCGACAGCTGAATCTCTCAACCACATAGCTCGAGTGTACGTCTCCTTGAAAAAGTACGCGGCAGCAACACGGCACGTTGCCGAGGCAAAGAAAATCGCCTTCAAATACGATGCAGATTTAACGCAGTATCTCCGCCAAGAGGTTGCCAAGACGGAGCAGCAGATACCGCCGATGGAAAGTTGGAACGCAGAAGAAGGCACATTTTCAAACACTGAGGCTATTAGCACCTCTGGCCTGGTGATAGAGGTTGGTGATAATAAAGGCGATGGAAGGTGAGAAACCACCTTTTACCGACAACATGACGCAAAGGTGCAAACTTATTACCCCCGTTTATGTTTCCTGGTGACATGTTCCGATGGCAGTTTGCTCTTTTTTTTTTTTCTTTGCCACAGGCTCTTGTT
>NW_027124498.1:102921-104420 GCF_001457755.1 Trypanosoma equiperdum
GAATGTGTGTGGATGCGTTTAAGGAGGGCAGGAGGGAGCAACATGCGGAGCACCAACGGAGATGAGGCACTGGGAATGGCTTGTCAAAAGGGATTTGGGTGTCTCACTTGGTATGAGGCGAAAAAGTGAAGATTGGTAGGTTCGCGTTTAAAGGTATTAGTTATCGCTATCACAACTGTTGGTGTTTGTGATCACAAATGTTATTTCTTTTAAAAGTTTGTGGCTTCATTCATCGTCTAAAGCCTCTTAGGTGGCCGTTATAAAATACCATTTTTTCTAATTTACCTCTTCTTTGACTCTTTCCTTTATTATAATTTTTTACTTCCTCATTTTTTAAAATTTCTTCAAACAAAAAGAAAGAAACGCTGAACCCGCTTTGAGTCACTAAGGCAGAATACATTCTTTGACATAAATTTACCACGAAAATTAAGTAGCATTAAGTTTCCCACCGAAAACACGAAGACACACATTATTAATTTCCCAACAAAAAAACTGGTATTACTCACTGAATCATGTCATCGAACCGGTACACTGCTCTTCCCAGTCGCATGTCGCTGATTGCTTTCAAAACCCGCCTAAAGGGAGCTCAAAAGGGACACTCGCTCCTAAAGAAGAAAGCGGATGCACTCGCTTTCCGCTACCGCACTGTTATGGACGAATTGCGGCGTGCAAAGCTGGAGGTGGCGGACCAAATAAAGGGTTCCTATTTTACCATCACACAGGCACAATTCATTGCGGGCGACATTAGTCTTGCTGTACAGGAGTCGTTGAAACTTCCCACATACACTTTGACATTACGCGTAGATAACGTGGCTGGTGTTCGTGTACCCGCTTTTACGGAACGTAATAGCCGTGATGAGTCCACAGCTGCCGGTGGTAATCAACAGAACAATAAATCCAGGAGTGGAGTTAACAGTTACGGAAACTACGGGAGTGGAGGCGGCCCTAGCAAACAACAAGCAACAAGCGCCGCCGGTATCGGTCGTGGTGGCGAGCAACTTCGAGAAGCCCGAGATGCCTTCCGCGAAACACTCAAACTTTTCGTGAAAATTGCCTCTCTTCAAGTAAGTTGGATGACACTCGACGTCGCTCAGAAAGTAACAAGTCGACGTGTAAATGCACTAGAGAAGGTCGTTATCCCACGAATGGAAAACACGTTGAATTACATCTCCTCTGAGCTTGATGAGCAGGAACGTGAGGAGTTCTTCCGTTTGAAGATGATTCAGAAGAAGAAGAAAATTTTACAGCAGAACAAAGACCGCAAAGAAGCTGCTGATAATGCCGCTGCTGCAGCTTCGAACCTTCTGTCCATGAGTCCTGGTAAAGATGATAATGATGTGACCGAGGCGGATCTTGTTGTGTAGAAGGAAGATTGTTTGGTGTGCCTCACTTACCTCCTGCACCAGAGGGTAGTTAAGTTCATTATTGCTATTGTTATGAATGGTGAGCAGCGGGGGAAACTGGGAGGGGAGTTGGTATTTAAAACAATGGGGGGGGGG
>NW_027124498.1:104454-107013 GCF_001457755.1 Trypanosoma equiperdum
GGTAGCGAAACGTGATTCGAATGTGTAACTGGCAACCGATAGCGTGATGGGCATTTGATTGGTATTACGTTTTCCCTCTGTTTTTCCCCCTCCAAAACTCCCTACCCTTGCTCCGTATGCTTGTTTGGGTAACATGTTTTAAAAATCAGCTGTTCCCACGTCTTTTGTTGTTGTTGTTATTCTTTATGTGCTACTAACGGTTGGCCTGCGCATGTGGTAGAGGAAGGTTAGATGAGAGTTGTTGTACTTTCTGTGTTGTATTTTCCCCTATGTAAAACATGGTCACTTCTCTCCTTTTGCTCCTGCATCCTTGGAAACCCCCATAAGCATCATGTCCAGTACCGGTAAGTTTGTGGATGCCAACCATGCGTCGATGCGCATTGATAGGGAATGTCTGCACGATGCTACATTTAACGAAAGCGCCGAGGAACAGTTGGAAAAACTGACTCCAGGAGGATTTCTGCACTACGACTACAGGACGCCGATGGCGAAGGAAAAACGTCTTCCCGATCAGTTTCACGTTGTCCAGTGGAATATCGAGCGAGGCATTCAATGGGATCGTGTTAAGGACACATTCCGTGCCCTGAAAGCAGATATACTTATCCTGCAGGAACTGGATATCAACTGCCGACGGTCCGGTTATCGCAATGTGGCCAAAGAACTGGCAAAGGCCCTAGAAATGGAGGTTTATTTTCTCTGCGAGTTTGAGGAGTTGGACTCGACACTTCGCTCCCCGAAAAACGCTGTTGGACCGCTTTCCCAACCGACATTGCATTTGGATAGCAGAAGCGGGAATTCTGGTGCCGGTGGGATTTCGGGGCAGCGAAGGGGTCAACGCCATTTTCATGGGAATGCTATACTTTCCTCTGTCGCCACTCTAAGTAATGTTACCGCTATTCCGCATTATGTTGGGCTGGACTGGGAGAAGCATGGTGTTAAGTTGCGGGAGCCACGCTGCGGATTTCGTTATTTTATGCGGTGCTGTATCAAAAGTTGTGAGCGCGAGAACGTCTCTATGCCAGACTTATACTTGTACTCCTGCCATTTTGAAATTTTTTGTGGGGTGCTTGGGCGAGCGCGGCAGTTAGTGGACGTGTTGCGTGATGCTAACGCTTTGCTAAAGGAGAGCGAAGGAATGGATCAACAACCCGCGTTCGTTCTTGGTGGCGATCTCAACACTGTCGTTTACGGCGTTGTGCGGTTGTCTAAAACTGTTGCGAACGATCGAATGCGGTTTCTCAGCATCGGCGAGAAGGAATCATGTTGGTTGCAGCGGAAAATACTTTCGCGGGGTATGCAGTGGGTTGATGGCGCCGAACCCGCTTCACAGCTATCCAATATTGTTTCTACCTTACGGAGGTTATATAATCGTGTCATTAACAGCGATACCATGTACCGACTTCTGTATGGTTTTTCCCCCGAGGAACTGGAGGCGATGGACAATAAGAGCCTCTGCTTCTACGATCCAAGTGATAAGGTGCGCTCCGTCACCTTGGATAACCCTGATTTTTACGGTTTCGTGAAAGGGAAATTAGACTGGACATTGCTCAGCAATGTTCGGGTGCTGCCGCCGGAGCTCCCAGAAGATATTGTTCACCGTCTTCAGGAAAGTGGAAGTATCACCTCGTCATCTGCGGAATCTCTTCGAAGCGGGCAACCCGTACCCGATGGATATGTTCTGTTTAATGAGGACTTCAGTGCTTCAGATCATAAGGGCCTATTGGTACATTTGATGCAAAATCCTGGAAAATCAACCGAAACGTATCCTGGAGACACTACCTTTCGTATAACGCCAGTTTCTAATGTGATGTTTCTCTCATTCTTGTGGATCACTTTGTGGCTGGTTGTTGCAGTATTTGCGCGGTCCATCATCAACAGAAATCTTTAACAGTAGTGAAAGGAGAGAATGTGGATGCATGTGTGGGAGGTCCGGAAATGCGCCGTATTCAAAAGATTAGAGGATGAGGAGAAACGAAGCAAAAAGGAAAACGAAGAAACTTTTATATAATTGTGACTGCACCTCTGTGCGTGCGCACACATAAATATGTTGGTGTGTTTGTGTTGGTTTTTGTAATGTCGGGAAGCATTGTCGAGTCGGGAAAAGTTCCTCCGTGTATAAAGGGAGGTAGCCTCTTGTTTCTTTTTTTTGGGGGGGAGGGCATATGGAATTGTACCACAATCTTTCCCTTTTTCCGCGCCCCCCTCCCCCCTGCGTACCCGCGAACCCAACTGGTTTATTTGGCATAACCGTACTTGTGAACTTTCCCCTCTGTGCGTTTACATTTATGCAGATGAGCAAAAAAAAAAATGAGGGTGCTCACTTATTCTATGTACATATATCTTTATATAAACGAAGATGTGCATATGTGGTTTTATGTGCACTTATATATACCCATGTATATATATATTAGTCAGTGGTAAGTCACGGGGTTAGCGCACTCGTTTTGATACGTTTCGTGAGGAAGTAGCCGGTTTGGCGAAAAAAAAAATTCGAGTTTCAACTTCTTTGTTCGCTGTTTTGTTGTTGTTGTTGTTGTTGATGGTTTGCATCCTTTCCAC
>NW_027124498.1:107023-107478 GCF_001457755.1 Trypanosoma equiperdum
ACCGGTTTGGCGAAAAAAAAAATTCGAGTTACAACATCTTTGTTCCCTGTTTTGTTGTTGTTGATGGTTTGCATCCTTTCCACTGTTGGTGTTGATGTGGGGCACTACGATCTACTTTGGCTTTGTGTGTCGGGTGACACCGGAGCTGTAAAGTATTTGCTTTGTTTGATGACGGTGGTGTTTTATTCACACCTTTTGTTTGTTCCTCTTTTGCTACTTGTGGGTTGTTTTTCCTTATAAATGACACCAAGTGCGCTGTGCCGAGCTACGCCAGTAAACTTGTAATGACTGTCATTGATGTTGTAGTGCCATCGTCTTTTACTGGTTTCTTTGCTATTGCAACTGCTCGTAGTATGCCGTGATGAAATTGTGTGTTGTGCTTGGCTTGGTTGTTTTTGATATTCTCTTTTTTTTTTTCGTAATGTAGGGGGGGGTATGGGATGGTTGGAAACTGC
>NW_027124498.1:107488-108039 GCF_001457755.1 Trypanosoma equiperdum
ATTGTGCTTGGTTTGGTTGTTTTTGATATTCTCTTTTTTTTTTCGTAAAGTAGGGGGGGGTATGGGATGGTTGGAAACTGCCAGCACCTTACCAACATACCTAGGCATAATTAATATTTAAATATACATGTATATGCATGTATCTACTTATACAACTTGCTTGTCGCGACATCTTTCTTGATTTTATTGTCTAACCCCCATCGTGTGGACCATGTAAGGAATATGAAACCATGGGGCAACCGTTGCGTATGTAAGCGAGGCATTGCTAATATTTATTATTGTGAATATGTTCCGATGTACCGTAGGGGGTTACCTTTAGTATTTCTTTTGTTAACATGTTCTTGGCTTTGCCCCTCGTTTTTCCTTTTTTGTTTGCAAGCCGTATTTGGCTTATTGTTTGCGAAATAAATTTCACAAACTGACCGGTTGAGAACGTACACTCTTTACTAGCTTCTCGCCACCCATCTACTTGATAGGAAACCTGCATGATAATATAACACCAACTGTATTGATAAAATGCAGTACGTGAATATATATATATATATATATAT
>NW_027124498.1:108050-118494 GCF_001457755.1 Trypanosoma equiperdum
GTGTGTGCGTATGTATGCATGTATTTGATTACAGATTTCTTTCTTTTGTGGTTTCATCACCATTTTGTCCAAAGGCAACTTATAAACACAAAATCGAAGCTGAGTTCAGGGTTGCAGCAACCTTAACCTCTCTCCCTTTCTTTAAGTGAGCAGGAGGTGGAAAGGTGTAACCCGACGGTACAAAGATCTGAATTAGCCTCGTTGCGGTGATGCCGCGGTTACATATTTGGATGTTAGGGGCCACACTTGCGGGATGCGGGCAGTATGTCTTTTGCAAACATTTTTATGGTGATCGATACACTGAACGGGAAGAAATGGAATCGTCTATACAAGCGGAGAAATCGTACTTGTTACAATTAATGCAGCAGTATGCTCTTCTCAATCGTAGTATTCAGGATCTTCCAGGGTCATTGTGTACGACGAACCGCGAGCGACTTTCTGTCTACTGTAAAATTCAACAACTTAGGGAAGTGATACACAACTTACCACTCAAATCCATGTCCGCTGTGGACAGGAAGGCAATGCTGCTTCAGTTAGATGGGCTTGAGGCGGCACAGTGCACCCCGTTAAATTTCCGCGATGAAGCGCTCACGATATCGGAGATCGTAATGTGCCAATTTTGTTATGGATTTTATATGTTGTGCTTTTGTGTTATCGATCCACTGCTGCGCCGCGTTGCCGCAGAGAGGGTTCGGCGCCAGTTTCTTCACAGAACTTCGAAAATGATCTTACATTGCCTCCGAATTCCCGTTACTATGGCTTTTGAACCACAGGCTGAATATATTAACGATGAAAAGGAGGGAAAGCTGTGTTGCCTGGTATTTAGTCCTCAGCACTGGGTGGAGGTAGTAGGTTTTTGGGCGTGCCCACTTAATCCGCTGCTTCTGAGCACGCACCTGCAGCTGTGGCAATTATCACTTCGGGAGGTGGTGCCGTTTAGCGAGTATTGGCATGAGCAGTGGTGCCGTATGCAAAGGGAGCTAGTTGACGCTGCAGTTGTAAGCGACCCTGTTGTAGAATATTCAGGGGGGCGGATACTGCAACCCACTGATAGCATCAACGCCGTGAAGGGAAGTGACTCTCCTGTTACCTCGACCTATGGTTATCCTCGCGCATTGCGGCGGGGATATGAAGGATCTCCGGTATTGGACCCTGAAATGAAAAACTTGACAGGTGTCCATCCTTCTTCAGCAGCCTCTGCGGCAGGGCCCCGTTTTGTGCCGGTTGCTTCGTGTGGTCTTCCCCGATTATTGTACATTAACGAAGCGGTGGCGCGCCCCGACGTGCGGCCACGCCCAACTCAAAAGGAGATATACACGCAGCTTCAACATTTACAGTATCCGGAGAGTTTGGGGTGCAGCTCAGGGGTCCGGAAGATCAATGCATCCGGGGGCAATGCCAAGGATTGCAATCTCAAAGCGGAGAAGGAAGGGGAACTTCTGCTACAACTGCGCAGTTGGTACTCTTGCGGAGGAATTCCGTGGTGGCATCGTGCTACGTGGGGTGCGGCCTACGGAGGTGTTGGGCGTCGAGGTAATTGTGACTGGAGGGGTCTGTCATTTCGTTTAGGCCGACCGTGTAGCGCTGACCAGCTTCTCAAGGAGCAGATGGGTTTGTGTTTGTGTCTTCATACCCCTACAAACGTGTTGTGATGAAAAATGGGGCATCAGTTGTGAGGGGGGAGAGATGTCGTGTTGGTTCTTGGTTGCCGTTGCAGGTGGTGTTCGTTTGAATATCTCCGGGAGAGATATGCGTGCACGCACATAAATATGTTGTTTCGAAAAGTTGATAGCTCCATTTAGCGGAGTTTGCTACGCTTTTTCGTGCTTTACATTCACATAGTTTCATTTGTTTAATTTTCTTTTGAATTTAAATGCGTGTTTGATATATATATATATTATACGTTAGGCGGCTCTTGTTGTGCTTTTGATGCGTCCGTATTTCCCAGGTGCCAATGGCGTCTTGAGGTCGCACTGCATCAGCTGCTTCGTTTCCCGTCGCCAGCAGAGTGCCAAGAAGGATGGGACAAGTGCCGATGAAGGAAAGCAAACACCGCCTTATTGCCATACCGGTGAGAACTATTGCGGCTCCGCATCTGTCCCCCGCACTGAGGCAGTGAATGCGCGGATGATGCAAACATCTGCTGCGTACCCGCGTGTGCACGTAACTCTGCACGACCCGCAGAAGTCTAAATCGGAGGAAGCAGATGAACTAAGCCGTTGTGGAGGCGGAGAAGGCGTCAACGGTATCAATGATAAAGCAGAAACTGTCTTTGACGGAAATCGGGTGGGGGACCTCTCGGAAAATGAGGTGCGTGCATTTTTGTTTAGAAAGGAGCGTGAAATCGCGCACCACCACCAACAACGCAACTCCACCATTCCGTACCCTCCCCATCCAGATGACGTTGTTCCTCAGTTCCGTCGGATTAAGCGACATCAACAAATGCTTGTGGTAGCACTTGACCCAGATTACCCGGTATACGACCGGCGTGACAACGTCCCGGAGCTCCCACCTGCACAATCGCACCCCTGGGTAAAGAAGACACCGACTGGTCCGTTTATTGTACATGGAGATGGTCAGCTGGGAGTGGTGGGAACGGGTGAGGTGGGCTTTGAGGACGCGTTTACTTCTGATAATACCACGGAGGTGGCTGCAGCAACGATGGGGGAGGTAATGCTACCTCTCCCTCGTGATTTTCGCGGTCTTCAGCATCGCTCTACGTTGCACCAAAGTCTACCGTCTTGCAATGGCAAGGTGCTACAGGAGACAGTCATCAAGAATAGCTTTGCACTGACAGGTCGTGGTGTTTTTACAACTCGGGATGTGTCGGCTGGTGAAACCATTATGATCGTCCGCAACACTGCGAGGAATCTTGGCGTGAAAAGTGAGATCGAGCGTCTAGTGGAGATGTGCACGGACGTTTTGTCGGACACGTACAATAACTTCTGCAATGGAAACCCGCAAAAGTTGGACTTCCTACACGACTGGGTTTTAACAGGTCAGCCATCATCCTTGTTGTTGCATTGGCCGCGCAGCGCAACCAAACAGGTTTTGGAGTGTATTGGCGGCGCGGAGGTGTTGCATGCTCTTGAGTTGCACGAGATCCACATTGCGCGATTAGCAGCCATTATGGATATGAACAGCTTTCTCGTGGAGTCTTCGTACGCCGTGCGTAAGGGTATGGCATACTTTCCAGAAGCAGGTTTTTTTAACCACAGTTGTTCTCCTAATGCAACGTACGATGTAATTCCGGCGCACACTTTCTGTGAGACAGATTACTACGTTGACGAGTTGGGGGACTCGGCCAATGCCGCGTTCTGTGCTACCAACTACGGTGAGTACACGAAAAGCAGCAACAATGACATAGTTGATGCCACGAGTGGGCGTAACACCACGAGTGACACGAAAAGCGATAGGGATGCTAGTGAGGATGAGTGCATGGAGGATGTGCACAATGCTGATGGTAACCAAATAATTCCTAGTGGGACTGTGGAATATCTGTTCTGCTGTCGTGCTACCGCTGACATTCCTGCAGGCTCCGAAATCCTCATTAGCTATGTACCACCTGAGTGGTCGTTTGACAACCGTCAGTATGTGCTTCATGACCGGTACCGCTTTTGGTGCAAGTGCCCAAAATGCGCTCCCACATTGGACTCCAAGTACACGCGCACGCCCAGGTTGCTCGTTGCTATGCTGATTTTCAGCATTTTCCTACAACTCCTTGTGATGCGCCAGAGAGATATGGAGCACGCAACAATGCGGGAGCGGGAAACGGGTGAGGAAGAAGAAATGCGGCACGGGGAGTCGGGGAGAGAGAAACCGAAGAGGAGGGCTCGTGGGCTTTTTGAGCTTCTGGAGGAGAGTCGACAGGAGGAAATGTACACGCCGGATAGGGGGCCCATACCGGAACGAGTAGCCCAGGACCCGTGGGCGCGACCAGCACGGTGATGAGGATGGTTAAATACGCCAGGCAGTAGTTGTTTTGAAGAGAGGTGAGTGTTTTTTTTAATGTTAGTTTGCTCGCTCGTATGGATGGATGGAGGGAGGGGAGCTTCAAAATATTTGTTTTCTTGCTCCCATTACCCTGTGGGGTGTGTGGGGGGGTTGTGTGTTGGTGTTGCTGGCAGAGTGGCCGTGAAGCAGGGGAGTGAATAGGGCTCACGTGTTCACACTTTACGTATGGACAGAGGTGAATTCAATATGGACATTTGCGTTATTATATTTCCTTTTCTTGTCTCGCGCACCCGTGTTCACTGATATTCGTTATTTTGAAGAAATTAACTGTACTTTTTAACCCCATATTGTCTCTCTTCCCTGCGGTGTGTTTGTTAGGTCTATCTTCAACAGGGTTGGATCGGCAAAGAGGAAGAGGAGGAACGCACGAACTGGAGATAAAAGGACATATACATCCGTTGCTGCTGTTGGTCAACGCAACCTACTACGGACTGATGCGAGGGGATGTGCCATTGCCGGTATGGCAACTAAAAGTTATCAACGGGTGCATCTGTAACAATGATCTCATTCTTCCCACATCCCCACAGCCACTGCTGCTGGAGCATTTCTACAACAGCTGGAGTGAAGATAGCGGTTCTGCCAGAGTAAAGAAAAATCGCATTCCGCGGCGTGTTGGGAGGAGAGGTGTATGCAACACCAAGGCGAGTAGTGGACTAGCTGGTGTTCAGACGGACGAATGGATGAAAACAATACCGCATGTGGTATTGGGTCGTCATACGCTCTTGCCATCTGACTACCGACTAAAACACGGGTCCATCAGTCGGCTTCAATGCCGTGTTGTTCATGTCGAAAATACTGTGTTTCACAGGAAAGTGCTTTCCAAGTTTCCACCCATGACGTGGGGCGTTCCCTCAGGAACAAACAGTGGTCGCAGTACAACAGGATATAAGTGCGGCGATAATGGGACAACGAAGTTCGAGGGGCCCTACTTCTGCTTGCTTAACAGCGGTTCTAACCCACTATATGTGAATGATAGACAGCTTCCACAAGGACGCAGCCATTGTCTCTGTGAGAATGACATCATTTCGTTTCTGGAGAACCCGTTTGATGAAGAAGGTGGTATACTGCAGCCGCTTCGACCAGAGGATAACGTGAACTCGGGAGCTACGGGACAAAGTGGTTTGACCTACGGTGTGCATGTTGCTAACGGGGATGAAAGTAAATATTTGTCTTATAATCACACCGCTCCCCAACGATCTAATGGTTCACCTGGTTGCTCTACAGCCTCGTTTCCGGAATGTGGAACTACTATTCCCTCATTTGTTGAGGTCGGTGGCAAGCGAATAGCACGCTATCGGGAGTCGGTTGCTCCACGTCGCCTCCCGCAACCCCTTGACTCGGTGTCGGCAGGAGTTTGTCAGAACGTTGATGGAGGGTTATCAGGTTTATCCCCACCCAAAACGAATAATGCACTTAGTTCGCTAGAGGAAGGGAAGGATTGTAAACTGGAGCAGGACGAACCGAAGTACCTCAGTGAGGTGTATACTAAAACTCCCACGAAAGGTATCGACGTTCGCGAAACTCCCGTAGTTGTATGCCATGACTACGATGAAGACATCACACCACCCAAGGTATTCAACTGTGACGGCCGCTTTCCATACGAGATGACTGGTCACAGTGCATCCGCTATTGTTGACGATACCATTTCACCTGTGCGACCACGTGTAATTACGAGGGGAAATAGAAATGATAACATCCCCACGGAAGTTGAAGAGCCATGCATTGTGGTTCCCCCACAACTTCCCGTTTATGTCTTTTCCAGGCGTAGTCCAAGCCCTGTGGGACTTACTTGTCGGACGCAGTTTGTTGAACCCATAAAGGTATCAAACGGGCTGCAGCGCGAAGGGAGGAGGTCGGTGCAGTCGTCTGTAAAACTGGACGCTGGTGCCAAGAAGGGGAAAGCTATTAGTGGAAAATCGTCACTGACGGTCCCCCGACCCCGTAAGCGGAATAGATGGTGAGCACCTGATGCAGATGACGCCTACAATACAATAATTCAATGCACTGTTGTGGCTACTCGTGTTTTTCATTTTCTTTGTGATGCTTAAATAAACGTGTAATATATATATATACGTTTATTTATATATTGTTGGTTTTCTCGCTGTCTCAGTTGCAGTGGACAGGTTGCACACACGTATGCCTGTTGCGCTGGTATTTCCGGATAGTGCAGACAATATGATACACTGTCTCCCGTAATAAAGTCATTTTTTACTTACGTTTCGCAGTGTTACCAGTTTCCACGATTGAATCTGCATGGAGACGTGATTACGGTCGTTCGGGAAGTAACGGTAGACGAGAAAAGTGGGGGACACTCAATGGCGTACGACTGATTCCACGTGTTTTTCTTAGCGCAGTCACACCATTAAGCGACTTTGTATTATATCCTTTTTTTATTTTCTCTGCTTAACACCAGGAAAACGCGACAGTTAAGACCAAACCAAGCAAATATCCAAGATACAAGAGTGATCAAATCTTGTAACTCCTGGAAGGGAAGGATAACCGAACTAACTATACATTTCCCCAGGGTCGTGTGCTGTGTGTCGTTGGAATCTAATGCCACCGAAACGCGCCGCACTCATTCAGAATCTTCGTTATAGTTACACGGAAACAAGCAGCTTTGCTGTCATCGAGGAATGGGCCGCCTGTACACTTCAGGAGATTGAAGGAATCGCGAAGGCGGCAGCCGAGGCTCATGGCGCCATTCGTAACAGCACGTACGGCCGTGCCCAGGCTGAAAAGTCGCCAGAACAACTTTTGGGAGTGCTGCAGCGATACCAAGATCTTTGCCACAACGTTTATTGCCAGGCAGAAACCATCCGGACCGTCATCGCAATTCGCATCCCCGAGCATAAGGAAGAAGATAACCTTGGTGTGGCTGTGCAGCACGCTGTGTTGAAAGTCATTGACGAACTTGAGATTAAGACACTCGGAAGTGGTGAAAAGAGTGGCAGCGGCGGCGCACCGACACCTATTGGAATGTATGCCCTTCGGGAGTACTTGAGCGCGCGATCAACAGTGGAGGATAAGTTGCTTGGAAGCGTTGATGCGGAGAGCGGCAAGACAAAGGGAGGAAGCCAATCTCCTTCTCTTCTGTTGGAACTTCGCCAAATTGACGCGGATTTCATGCTGAAGGTCGAGTTGGCCACCACTCACCTTTCCACAATGGTGCGGGCGGTTATCAACGCCTACTTGCTGAACTGGAAGAAGCTCATTCAGCCTCGTACGGGAAGCGATCATATGGTGAGTTGACGTGATGCTGGAAATTGAAACTATGTGCTGCAGCAGTGCATTCGCTGTTTTGAGCAGTGGCTGGCGTTTATTCGATTTTCTCTTTGTCAAGGGTATGATGCGAATTCTTGCAGTCATATATGCGTTCACACATATATGACTATTGGGTCACCTTCGTCTACCCTCTAACACTAGTAGTTTCATCTTTTCACTTTGCTTTCCCTTCTTCACATGTATGTTGTGCGCTCGCTTTCGTTATGTGTCCTTGTCCGTTGCACAAACGCTTTTGTAAAACTTAGTGTTGCTGTTTTGTTTTTTTTTTTTGGCTCACTACCTTTTCTCCCAAAGGAAGGACTTACGCATTTGTATTCAAGTACCGGAAGCAGTGAGAGTTGTTGTTAAAGGTATATTGAAGGAAGTAAGAGGAAAGTGTATGGGACAGGAACATATATTTATAGCAAGCTATGTATGTATTACTTTCCGACTTAGTGAGACTATCATATTAAAATGAACCAATCCTTTGAAATCAGGTCGACACGAAAATAAAAAAAATAAACAGCACCCACACGTGCAAAAGAGGGGAAGATGTTAATATATGTGAGTATAGGGGGGGAGAGGGGAACGAAGCGTCTTCCCGTCGACCAACACTCATCGTCGGTGGCATCAATGTTACTGCCGTAATATTGATAATCACCTCAGTGTGATTCCACGTATTTATTTCCCTCGCGCTTCAGCAACTCCAAAAGGGGCTGAATTTGATGACGGGGTGAGAAGTGAAGGGATCAACCTGCAAGGGACAATTATAATAGAAAAAAAAAGTGTTGCTACTGTTGTTAATTTTAACTGGTTTACTATGGATTCATTTGTTCATTCCATTTCATTTCATGTTTTCTTCTCCTATTTCCTTTTCCGCGTATTTTCCTGTGTAGTTTAGCTGAGGAGAAAAACGGGATTAAAAGCAAAAACGTTCTTCACCTGTTTTGAACAAAGGAACGGTAGGGTCTATATACATTCCTTAGTACTTTGAAAGGGAAATAAGTGAAAATAAGAGTAGCGGAGATAAGCAAGTGTAGAACATTGGCCACGTTGGGGGTGAGTAAGAGCTTGTAAAGTAACAAAGGGGGGAAAGGCGAATAAGGTAAGGATTCACTTTGAGGGAAGCATTAAAAGTAAGAAATAAAAAAAAAGTACATTACAAAATAAAACGATACAGAGAAAACAAAGAGAAGGATACAGTGCGGAGGGGAAGAAGCTATGTCTCAGTATGACCATTTATTTGATACCCCCGCAGCGTACATAGCTGCAAGTTCTGAGTCTCGCCGCAACAGTGTCGCCGTCGCTGCCTCCAGTATCACCAGTAATAACTTTGGACCGGAATCGCATGGTCACAGGACCAGTCAACAAGTGGGGTATTTCCCTACTGATGATGAGTGTAAACAACTGGCGAATCCTGTAAGGGAGTTACTCTCCCGCTGCAGATGCTACGAAGTTCTCGGAACATCCACCCAAGTTGTGCTACTTGATGTGGATGTTGAACTAACGACTGCATTTATCGCCGCGCAGGAGAGAGGGCTCGCCGCTTGCGTCTTGTGGGACAGGGAGGAATGCGCCGTCTGTGGGGTCTTGAGCTCCACAGATTATATTGAAATATTGCTGTACTGTAGCGATCATCCCGATGAGGCGGAACGAGTTCCCCAGTACACCATTCGGTATTGGCGCGAAAAGGTCAGAAACTATAAACCCAGTGGCACTGTGAACGCAGGTGCAACTGAGGCAGAAACACTGGCAAACTCATTTGATAGGTTGTGTTCGCTTTCCCCTGTTCCGCCACTTATTACATGTACATCAGAGACATCAGTGAGTGAATGCTTGGCTCAGATAATGAACAATAAAGCGAAACGTATTGTCGTTCTTGTAGAAAAGGAAAGTGAGGACTTTAACGTAAAGGCGTTACTCGACCTTCAGCAAATTCTATCATACTTGGGGGCGCTTTTTCTTTCTGTGGAGTCACAGGGATCTGGCCCTCGCGGGGTCAGTGCAGACACGGCGATGAGTTCCTCCATCACGAGTCGGGAGGCGTCGGATTACGCAGAAGGTACGGGGGGGCCGAGTGCGTTAGAAGCCGTGTCCGGATACCGTCCCTTCATTGACAGTGTAGTCGCCAGCAACTCCGAGTTTTCGAGGGGAGGTGTAACACTTCCTCTTCATGTGCGTAATTTACACGACCTCGTACTAAATGAGGGGCGGGAGAATCCAGTTGACTTTGGCAGCTACGCAAGCGTAGGGCCGTATAAGGCGATTACTGACGTACCATTTCGTTTTGTTCCTCAACTTGGACAGCATCGTAAGACACCTATTAGCGTAACATTAGAGACTCCATTTCTGGATGCCCTACGTCTGCTACTGCTGCACAATATTGATTGTATCGCTGTGGTGTCAGAAAACGATGTTGTCGTTGATGCCATTGGCCGCAGTGATATTGTGCGGATTGAAGATAATGGAGTTTACAACACACAACTCACCGTACGAGACGCGCTTGGCGATAGACCACCAAAGAAGATTAGGGTATTCTATGAGAATGACACGCTGCGTGAAATATTTATTTTCTTTGTACGTCAGCGGGTGAGGGAGCTGTTCCTTGTTGATCCTAATACTAAAAAATTACGCGGTCAGCTGAACATATCGGAAGTGGTCTTTTTCTTAGTGTTCGGCACAACAAATACCAACAACCCAAGTAAGAGTCAGTGCGGCTGTGGTACCTGACGTGCGAAATGATAATGAAGATAAAGGAATATGAAAATACGATAGATAAATGGAGGAGCGTAACATCGACATCTAAAGTTTGTTGATTTATCATTCCTTTTCTTCTTTCTTTGTTCATATGAATTCCGTATTTGTTTGTTCGTCTTGGTTGTTATTTTCCTTCTTCTGAAACCAATATTTACTCCCCAAAGAACGGGATTTGTACTTTTGTTCCACTTGGCAAGTGCCAGCGATTCGCTTTTCTGATGTTTTTTTTGTCGTTTGGTTGTTTTCGTGTGATGGAGGAGAGGTGTCATGATGGCGGTGGATGTGAAGACAGAAGAGCAAAACACAAAGTGGAAAGAAGTAGCGAACATGTTGTCTTCCTACTTCCTTTTTGTTGTGCGCGGGGACTATTTACTCTTTTTTTTTCTTTTGATATTTTTTATCTTTTTTTTTT
>NW_027124498.1:118507-123063 GCF_001457755.1 Trypanosoma equiperdum
CTCTCTTCATTGAGGGGATGACGCCTCAAGGGACCCTGATGAATGGTTGACATCGGAAGGAAGAAAAATACACATTTTTAAAGTGTTTGTGGCGTGTGTTGTGAGCATCGGGCATAGAGTGAATGTGAATGTGCATTCACTTATTCATTTTCTATTATCATTAATAATAATTTTTGATAAATGGGAAAGTTAAGATGGAGAATTCGACGCGGACGTCAGGGGCAACATCAAAGTGAGTTTGTCTCCACTCCTCTTCTTCATTATTCTTATTATTAGTATCATTATCACTGATCATTTTTTCTTTTTTTCCCTTTTTTTGTCAATACTGACGCTCTCAAACCTTTTTGTTGTTCTCTCCGTCCATGCACATTCGAGGAATGGAAGGCACACCACTGCGACATACTACAGTTTGTGCGTGACTTAACATTTATCACAGCTGTCTCTTTTTTTTTTCTTTCCGCCTTACTTTCGCGAGTAGCTCTCTTTTCATTCCCTTCTTCTCCTTTTTACTATGAATACGCACATTTTTTTTCTATATTTTTCATTTGTTTGTTTACAGTAGCGCAATTATCTTTTTTTTTCGGTTGTTTGATTTGCTTTTTCTTCCATATCTTCACCTTGTCTATTCCTCTTTTTGTGATCATGAGTGTTTTGAAGTGAGCCAGTTGCTTTGATATACACAACTTCAGTTAGCAAAATAGCATTGTATTTTTCCACATCCATCTCTCTTTTGTCGTTGTTGTTGTCGCCAATGTTGACGGTGTCGTTGTATGTTTATAAACATATATTTCTCCGTGTATGTGTGATTTATGTGAGTGCGGTAAAGTCGCTTCGGGTGCAGTAACTTGCAGTTTAGCCTTCAGACGCGTCATAACTTTTTCTTTTGTTGTTATTGAGATTGACTGACAAACTTTGAATAATGGCAACTGTAGAGATTTTTCAACAGTGTGCCTTCCACCGGCATCATATAATATCGATAAAAATAATATTTGCCGCTTTCTGTGATGTTTTGGTGTTGTGGTTTGGTAAGAGCATGGGAAGCGAGATATGCGTATGTGTGTTATATTGAAGGGTTATAAGAAAGGGGGGAAATCTGGGGGCTCTTCTGCTTAAGCGGTAAAATTTCAGGAAGTTGTGTCAGTGGGTTAGGGGGTCCTGCCTACTTGCACCATGGCATTTCCTAATTACGCTTGTGCTCGGTTGCCACCCGTTCGTACTTCCCTTGTATTTATGTTTGCGCGCATGACTGCGCCTCCTTTGAGTGGCACCCCGACATCGGCGGCAGTTTTCTTTTTAAAGAAAAAAACTCATTTGACATATATATTTCCCTTATTTTCTTCTGTCATTTCTTGTTTCGGTGCTCTCTTGTGTTCTTCACACCTGTTCCCATAGTGCTGTGGGCGAGGGAATTTGTTAGTTTTCATCGGTTTTATTTTTTGCATTCACTCTATCGCTTATGTCCCGTCGATTCCTCAACCGGTCGCAAGTGACTTCTGCGTCTGCTGCTTTATTATACTCCAGGAGAGGCGTCAGTAAACCAAGTACGGATGCCGCAGCACCACCTCTTCCGCCGCTGCGGTGCCCCGGAGGGCCACGCGTAAAGGCGGAGGGCCTTAAACAACTTTTCAAAGTACCGCACGCCGGTTACCTTGCCAAGTATGGCCAGCGCTTCATTTTGAACCTGAAGCTTACACACCAGGTAGCAGCGCTGCTTAGTCGCACAACGCTACGCACGCCGGACAAGTTGTTGTTGGAACTGGGCCCTGGTGCGGGGGCTTTAACTCGTAGCCTGTTAACTCGGCCGTGTGTTGGTGTGTTGGGTATTGAACAAGATGAACGATTTAACGGTCATCTCGAGCAGATACGGCAATACACAGGTGGCAAGTTCCAGTGGACGAATGGTGATGTGCTTCGTATTAATGAATTGGAAATAGTGGAATCGCTTTATGCAGGATTTGCGCAGCAGCACCGTCGGAAGCCAGCGGCAGATGCACGTGAGCGTGCGAGTAGCGACGGGAATAAAAGCGATGGTGGGGAAGCATGCAGTAGCGGTACTAAGGACAGTGGCTGCTGCACGGACGATTTTTACTGCGAGGATGCTCCACTGCGGAACGTACAACGGGAGAAGATTCTTCGAAAGCGATTCGGAAAATATGCAGCTTTTAACCACGACACGGCTAGTGGACAAAACAGCGGTTCTGCGGCGCCGAGTTCAGATGTTTCTGGTTGTGCATTCTCTTCTGAGTCGGCTGCATTTGAGGTATCCGACAGATGGTGGTCAGATGGCGATGCAAAACTTGAAGTGATAGCAAATCTCCCTTTTAACATCATAACTGAACTTCTGATGCGTTATGCTGTCGACTGCTCGCGTAAACAAAACCTTTTTGTGTTCGGTCGCGTTCCGTTACATGTTTTCACGCAGCAGGAGGTTGCGGAGTGTATCATCGCCCCAGCGGGTTCTATTCACTTTTCTCGGCTCTCTGTATTGTGTCAGTGCTTTTTCCACACACAACTACTGCGGACATTTCGAGAAATGACGTATTATCCAAAAACTGCGGTTCTTGGTGCACTAATTACCCTTCAACCTCGTGCTGTGCCATTATTACCGGGGCTCGATGCGGCAACACTCATACACTTCACGGACTTGTTGATGCGCCCTGGGCAGCGAGGCATGACAGTTTATAAAGCATTGCAGCAACACGTGCCTCCTGAAGTTGCCCAGTATATGTTGCAGGAGTTGCGTACAGATGGCGCCTTGACTGTGCTTGATTTAACTACGGAGGAGGTGTGTAAGTTGGCAACCTTATGGCATCGGTTTCTTGAGGCGTCCTCCCAACAAGCGCATGGCTCAGGGACCTAAATGCTGAATCATATGGTGAATCGGCTATATCGTGTAAGTGTGTCATTCTGTATATTAAACTTAAATAAACAATATTATCCCCTTTGTTTTTTAAAAAAAAACTTGCCTCATTGCTGTTCTGTGTAAACGATTTTCTCCGTTTCGTTTGTTACTGCGCAAGGTTGGGTTCCCTTAATATTTCCCCCTTCCTTATTTGATTAGGTGTTTGTGCGCTCGTGTGCTGTTAACGGGTGCCGAGCGCGCGAAGTAACCGTCTAAGATCAGTACGGTTCCTCTACTGCAGCGAAGAAATTCAAGCAACATACGTAGGGGCGCAGGGAGGTAACTATCAACCACAAGGGGAATATATATATATATATATATATATTCATAATATAGGAGAATATATATTTATATATATAATACAGGAGAATAAACGTAGGAGACTCATCTAAAAAAGGTACATACATTTGCATTTACATATATAGTAGGGGGACGTGCATAAGTATTATCTTGCTTGTTTTTTCCTCGCATTACATTTAGACAGCGGGCATTGGGTGCGCCAAGTTGGGTGGAATAGCGGACAAAAACACGTGCCTTTCCTTAAAGTTGCGGAGACGAAAGTTATTGGATCCAAGGTGGTACCACAATGGGAGGCAATAAAGTCTCCGTGGGTCCACGCGTCTCGGAAGCGCTACGGATGATGGAAAAACAAGTGAAGGCGGACCGTGAACTGGTTTTAGACTCCTGGTGGAAGGAACGGAAGCGCCGCCTCAGGGATGCGGTTGCTCACCTCGCGGAACACGCTGCTCAGGGGCGACAATCTTATCAGGCAGCGGCATCAAGAGCCGGGTCTCAACTGAATTCTCCCCAGCCTGCTTCAAATTTACACGGTAATGTGCAATTTCCACGTGGCTCCGATGCTCCTACGTCAGGTGACGACGGTGCCGAAGCTGTAAGTGGGCGGAGATCATCTTTCCCCACCGTTGCAACGGGAACCACTGTTACCACCTCGTCTTCATCGTTGACATCGCCTTCACTACGCAGTTGTGGTAAGCGGAGGCTTTCCGGCGTGGAAACCACCACTTGTCGAGGCAACTGGGTGCCACCAAGGTTGGTATATAGTTGTGTCAATACAACATCACAATTGGGAGGAAGCTTTAATGACGTGGAAACAATGAAAATGAACCTCGCTGAGGAAATCCGGCGACTCTACGAGGATTTTCCACAGAAACATAATTCACAACCAGAACTAGTAGAGAAGCAGCAACGAAAGTGGCGTACTCTTAAAACACCCACTTTCCATGCCGCCATTCAACCGCAAACAAAAGCAGTTGGGGAACAAAAGACAACCCCGACAAAAGCTGCGGTAGCGGTAGCAAAGTTTGTGCCCACGTCCCGCTCATGCGCACCGAATGTTGATCAACAGTTTGAGGACCATATGACAACAGAGCAGGTGATTCGTGAGCTCCGCCGCCTGTACGGCGTAAGCGACGACGAATCCTCTTTTATGTAAAACGCTATTTAAAACGCCTTTGTTTTCTATTTACAGCTCCATTTTTTTTTTTTACTACTACTCTTTTTCACGTGTTCATGCCTATGTGGCTGTATTATTTTCGATGTCGCTGTTGTCGTCGTTGCTGCCGTATTCGTTGTTTATAATCCTTGTTTACGAGGTGCGCCATAGCTACATGACAAGGATCGGAACGGAAACGCT
>NW_027124498.1:123073-123498 GCF_001457755.1 Trypanosoma equiperdum
GTTTATGTCGCTGTCGTCGTCGTTGCTGCCGTGTTCGTTGTTTATATTCCTTGCTTACGAGGTGCGCCACAGCTACATGACAAGGATCGGAACGGAAACGCTCAGTTCGATACGGCGCCGCTTAGAAAAATGGATTAATCGCGTATCATGTAGCTGAATTTTTACTTCCATCCTTTTTGTTTCCTATTAAATTCTGATCCCCTCTTTTTTTAATTATCATAATCATCTTATCACATATTTTCCTTTTCCTTCCCATGTGTGCCTCTTTTGTGGCACCATATGAACTTACAACACATTTTGTCGCGAGTGCTGTTGCTGTTTTGTGTTTTTTTTTCTTTTGCTTCCATTTACCCCGTCTTGTTTTTTTGTTTAATTATATTACCTCCCTTCTTTTTTTTCTGTATTCACATATTAGTTTGAATTCT
>NW_027124498.1:123508-123928 GCF_001457755.1 Trypanosoma equiperdum
GTTTTTTTTTTTTTGCTTCCATTTACCCCGTCTTGTTTTGTTTAATTATATTACCTCCCTTCTTTCTTTTTCTGTATTCACATATTAGTTTGAATTCTTCATGTGTTTCTTTTTTGTTGTTTGCTCTCTTTTGTTTTTTGTACAACCTTTTCTCTCCCTTTAGCTAACCATATATAAAACAAAAACGAAGAAACACACCCGGAGTGCTGAGAGAAAGGGAGAGTCAAAGTAATGCGAAAAGGACTAATCTGTTCGTTTGCTTTTTTTTCTTTTTACTTTCTGAAGAATCTAAAAAGGGGATTTTTTTTTCTCGTCTTGTATGTGCCCAATTTTGGCCCCTCACGCTGTTGTTTTCCTTCAGTTTTTTTTCTCAATCAATATAACCTTATACGTATTTGTGCATATATATATATATATATA
>NW_027124498.1:123956-126763 GCF_001457755.1 Trypanosoma equiperdum
ATTTATTCATATATGTTTGCGTCTTGCGCCCGCTCTCCTCCTCTCATTCTGCACTGGCAGCGTCCCAGTGATTTGTAGCTCCTCTACACATTATTATTATTAATATTATTGATATTACTATTATTACTATTGTTATTGATGATATTACTGATATTGCTGATGTTGTTATTACTGCGTTACCTCGTGTGGCGCAATCGCTGAGATGACGATGAGGGAGAAGAAAGATAAAGCGAATGAAATGTGGGGAGGCGAGATGATGAGTGAAGGGGACATATATAAGTGTGGCTGCTGTTCTGTTGACTGCGTTTTTTTTTTTTTTGAGTCTGTTCATCTTGTTTCGTCTTTGGATCTTGTCGCTTCTCTGAGCACTTTTGTGTCCTTTTTTTCTTTAAATTTTTCTTTTGTAGCCGTTTCTCTTCATCCATATTTTCTTTTTCCCTCCCCTGTAGTTCAAACTTATGCGTTGCGGGAATGAAGAGAAATGGTTACACGAAACAAGTTGATTTATTGGTTCATTACTCCACTTACTTACTCATTTGGTTGCGAATATATAAAGAAATATACAGATATATGGATAAGGGTGTTTTTTTTTGAATGAAGAAAACGAAAAGTAGCAGAGGAAAAAAAAGAAAGTGCCGATGGAAGTAAAAGAGAAAAGAGAAATATCAAAATGGTGCGGCAAGAGTGATATATAAAAATATTTAACTGTTATCTCTATCTGTTCCAATGCCACATTGTTTTTTTTCTCATCTGCTCCTTTACCTTCAGGGTATTTTGATTATTTGATGCTGTTGTTGTAGTTGTTTTTTTTGTTGCATGTTTACCGTAGAGTCGGTTGTATGGGTGGGTTGTTTACTATTTCACTTTGTCTTTATGTATGTTGTTTGTGTCACTTCTTTAAGGCACAAATTCAAAATTTCTGCATCACTTCAACTTTCTTGTTCCTCATTTGCATCTTCTGTGCTTTGAAGCGAAAGCGGAAAGGGAAAGTGTAGGCTCTCTTATTAAAAGAAATTGTAGGCGCGATAAGCGAAGGGAAGTAAGAAGAAAGGGAAAAGGTCGTGCAAAACACGAGCGGAAGGGACAAGCCGTCATCGATTTTACTATTATTTTTTTTTCTTGGTTTTCTTTTACCTTCTCCATTTTCTATCCAAGCATTTGCTGGAGCAGGTGTGGGTTTTTTTTTAAGAAAAAAATAATAATAATAAGAAAAAAATGAATGAAGATGATATTCTCTTTGCTCAACCACAGGTATCGTCCTCACGGAGTGGTGAAGGATATTTAATGGATGTGACAACCACTGCAATAACTTCAGAACCATCGAAGTCTGAGGCTAGCAAATGGCAAGGATCACCACTGGATAGTGTTTCTGCTGAAAGTAAGGCCGCTGACGTTAAGGGGGAAACTTCCGATCCAGTGCAACTGTGGGGTGACACTCAACAAAGTAAGAATGAAAATGGAGATTGGGATGATGGTGATGATTTTGGTGATTTTGTGGAAAGTGCACCTTGCGTTTCAGAGGCCTCCGCCCGTCCATCAGCGGCGGTTGGGGCCCATAGTGAAAAGGGGGACGAATGGGGAGAAGCCGTCGAGGCAGCAACCGCGTCGAATGTGGCGGTTCAAGGTATTGAGAAAGAAGAACCCGAAAACGAAGCAACTTCCAAGAATGTTGGAATAACGGGCTCGGCGGTTGCTTGGGGACGGTGCGATACCACTAGTGGAGGTATATCGCACAAAGACCCCCTTTCAATCACGTTCAATGGTACGTCAAGTGGTAATACCTTCGGTGCGCAAACCTTTACAAGCAACAACACTTATGGGAGCGCCAACAATAACAGTCCTGGCGTTGACGATGATGAGTGGATGGATTTTCAAGAAAATGGTCCTACCACCGTGCAACCTAGTAAACCACTGTCTGCTACGTCAACTAGTGCTTCTTTCCCAATGGACTGTGGGTTGGCCGGATCACTTTCTCTTCTTAGTGGGGGAGGAAATTTTGAATTTGAGCAAGATTTTGATACAGCGTTGTTAGCGAAACAACTTTTCAGCTTTACGGGATGCACGGTGGACACTTCTGCAGGCGCAAACAGGAAGATGGATTACCACACGAACACATGGGCACTAGAGGGTACAAGTAACCAGCGGGAAAGCTATTCAGCTGGTGATATTGTTACAGCGATGATGGAAGCATTCTTCTTCAGGCGGCGAAAACTTGACAAAAATGTTGCAGGCACCTTTCAGGGTGTGGGAACGTTGTTCGTTTCCCACATCAGTGAAATGGCAGCCCGTAAACTGCGTAACTCAACACAGTCTCTCCAAAATATGAACCTTGGGGCCACAATGGGAAGAAAAATGGAAGAAAGGTGGGATGTGATTGGGGACGTTGACCCCGTAACTGCGGTTCGTATTGCTGAGCTACACACCATTCGGTTCTTTAGCAACACAGATTCCTTTCTGCTACAGCCAATGGAAGCACAAACGTGGCAGGTGGCGAAAGGGCCGATACCCATCTGTGATGTCATTGCGAAAGTGAAGGCACTAAACGCCGAACGACAGAAGCAACAGCAGTACCAGTCTGTGACTGATGTAACAGCGGACCTGTGGACTGTGCACCCGCTTTTACCCACGCCACATATTGGTGGCAGTGTCTCACCTGCACCGTCTTTGCAGCTTCCGTTCTGACAGGTTTATTTGGCGTTTCAGGATATTGGGTAGGCGGGCATGTGTTTGCACGTGTATTTTTCCAATTTGCTTTGTGACATATTTGCTTCCCTCCGATAAACAGACACACACACACACACACACAC
>NW_027124498.1:126774-135646 GCF_001457755.1 Trypanosoma equiperdum
CTTTTTTTTTGTTTTCATTGTTCCGAGAGACTCACCCTTATGATTTGTTACTAAATTGCTTGTACCTAACTGCCAGTGCAGCCGTTTTTGGTGGAGGGGGAGAGCTTTGCGCTTTTTTTGTTGGATGACTTTTGCGTTTGGTTCACTTCGTTCTGTTGAATTTAGGGGCATTCAGCCCGGTAATTTCGTCGCTGAAGGTGTTCCAGTTATAAATAAATATAATATATATCCGCTTACTTCAACGGTGGCTGCTGTTCGATTGTTATTATCATGGGTTTGCATACGTACAGATATATATATGACTGTATGGATATGCGTGGGTACTTGCGTTTATATTTACGTCCAATGGTGCGTTTATGTCAGGTTGTGAAGGTGTGGAAGGGGTGTAAAAGGGAAGGAGATGGGAGATGTGTAGGTCCCGAAGAATAACAAAGGGAACTCTACGAATGCCTTCAAACATGGCAGACGCACCGGGAAGGCATTGGCGAGTTTATTTAATTTTTTGACTTGCGTCACCAGGTACGGTCTGCAACTGTCTCTCTCTCCTCCCCTCTTACGTTCGTTTTTTTATCTGTTAAATGGTGCTGTTAAAGAAGTGCCAACAACAACGAAGGAAGTGAACAAGAACCGTGATTTTGTTTTTAAAGATTTATACAAACTTAAATATAACCGATTATACTCAACAAAATACGGTAAAGGAGAAAGAACTTATAATAAAAGGAAGTAACAGTAACAGTGCTCAAGAAATCTGCAATGTCCAGGCCCTTTAAGGACTTAGCACCCGTTCCATTGGACCCCGTCTTTGGTCTAGCGAGGGCTGCAAAGGCCGCCCCAGAACCGAAGGCGGATCTCGTTATTGGTGCCTACCGCGACCAAAACGGGTTGCCGTATCCATTAAAAGTAGTGCGGAAGGCTGAGCGGCGCATTGTGGACATGGGCCTTGATAAAGAGTACCCACCCATGACTGGTCTTCTTAACTTTGTTGAAGAAGCTGTAAAACTCGCCTACGGCAATACGGTGCCATTGGAGCGTATCGCCGCCTCGCAGGGTCTCAGCGGCACCGGCTCGCTTAGCCTTGGAGCCACGCTCCTCAGGCAGGTGGTACCTGAAGATACCCCCGTGTATGTTTCAAATCCCACATGGCCAAACCACGTATCAATATTCGGAATTGTGGGTCACAAAAATATCCGTGAATACCGTTACTACAGTCCCAGCACCCATGAGCTGGACTTCGTTGGCCTCATTGAAGATCTGAACGTGGCCCCTCAGGGGAGTATTATTGTGCTGCACGCATGTGCCCATAACCCCACTGGTGTGGATCCAAGCAAAGATCAGTGGGCAACCATCGCCGATGTATTTGTTGAACGTAAATTGATTCCCTTCTTCGACTCCGCCTACCAGGGTTTTGCATCCGGCAGTCTCGACGAGGACGCCTACGCCATCCGCCACTTTGCAAAGAGAGGGATGGAAATGCTACTTGCACAGTCCTTTTCCAAGAACATGGGTTTGTATGCCGAACGTGTTGGTGTGATTTCTGCTGTCGTTTCGGATGCTTCAAGGAAGGAGGCCGTGCGGAGCCGCCTTGAGGTGATCGCCCGTTCCTATTACTCAACCCCACCTGTACATGGCGCTCGCATCGCTCACCTCGTGATGAGTGACAAAGAACTCCGCGCAGAATGGGAGCAGGAACTCAAGGAGATGGTGAACCGCGTTCGAAGCATGCGTCAAGGTGTTTATGAAGGGCTGATGAAACTCGGTACTCCCGGCACTTGGGAGCACATCATCAACCAGAAGGGTATGTTCTCTTATATGGGACTTTCAAGGCCTCAGTGCGAAAGGTTGTGCGAGAAGCGCGTTTTTGTGCTGCCTGTCGGCCGCGCCAACCTCGCAGCGTTAACGCCCTCAACAATGGATTTTCTGGTCAAGTCGATTGACGATGTTGTCCGACACGTGCGTAACAAGTAGAGGGGTGTGTCAAGTCGGATGGGTGATTGGGTTATGCCACTACTGTGGTTTTTATTATACTGTGTTTGTGTACATCGGCCCTTTTCCGGGTAATCAGATAGACCGTGCCTCAGTGCGTAAGCATCGCTCCATGGCAAAATGTATGGCATGGGGGGATCATATACGGTTAGGGTTTGTAATCAATTCAAGGTATGTAGTTGTTGTTTATCATTTCCTTTTTGATTCGCATGTTCCTTCTGTTCTGCTAAACAGTTGATGGAAGATATGGTGCATGCGTAAACTCACGGGAAATAAACAAAGCGGGGTGGGAAGGGGGTAAACTTCAAAAAAAAAGGGGGTGGCCAAGGGGAAACCTTTTCTATTTTGTGGCATTGCTGGTGTTGCCGCTGTTTTGGTTTCTTTAAGCTAAACCTTCCTTTGCTTTCTTACTTAGTTATATGGGAGGAGGTGGTGTAAGGAAGAAACCAGATCTCTCTTGTCCTCTCCTCTTCCCTTTTTTGCTTTTATTACTCCCTATTCATTTTTTTATATTTTATCTTTTATCTTTTTTTTTTCGGCATGCAGCTAATGTCTTGCAGTATTTTTGTGTATTGACGGCCGAAGGCAAAGGCAGGCGGTGAGGATGGTAAAGAAGACAAACAAAAGCAGTGGAGTAAATAACAATATGTATAATATATTCCCTTGTTTCTTTCACCTTTTGTGTGCAGTTCCTTTTCGTTATGATTAGGCACCTTCACATCGCATTTTTTTATTTTGTGCGAATATTCCCTCTGTTTCGTATGCGCAAATTTTTATATATGAAAATATTGTTGTTTTGTTTTGTTTTGTAACGGTACCTCCCTTCTCGTCGGTTCGGTTGCTGGGCAGCACTAACAGCGGCGTGTCAAAGACACCCCGCGAGCTAAAGGAAAAAAGAAAATAAACAAGTAATGAAGAGGGTAAAAAATCAAAATCAAAATCAAAGTATAATAATAACAATAATAATAATGTTAAACTTTGTAAGATATGTGGTGTAGCAAAGTGGGAATAAATGATAAAACACTAAAAAGAACAACGACAATAACAACAATAAAAGAAAAAGTAACAAACACGTTGAAAACGAGTTGCACGGCCTTTATGTATCTCGGGATCCATGTGAACTCTTTTGAAGTAATACAAAAGTGAGAAGAGCAATAAATGGTGAGAATGGGGGAGGGTACTTTGAAAAATAGAATTAAAAAGGAGTATTTCTCCACCACTATTGTTGATGATTCTAAGAAGCGATTTACTTCTATTGTTTGTATACCTTTGTTTTCCTTTTTTTTCTAGAGGAGGAAGGGGGAGAAGGGATTCTGGGAATGACATCAAAAAAGGAGAAAGGGGATCCACAAGATGTATGTCTTTGTCGTTTCCTTTTCATAATTATTTTGTAACAACCAGTTAAGTCGTCGACGAACTGGTGAAACAGATACACAGTGGAAACAAAAGGGAGGTATACAAAGTTGCATGTTGTATCAGTGGAACCCCGTGGATGTACAACTGTTGTGTTTTATATGGGTTGGGAAGAATGGGGGTGGGGTGGGGGCAGGGGGACTAAAAACAGGGCGAGGGGAGACGGCATTTTTTGAATAAACGAAGTTTTATTGAAGGGAAATCGGATTGGCACTTTGGGGTAAAGGGGCGGGAGGGGGTTGAAAGGGAAACGGTATTTTTGAATAGCTGACAAGATTGAAATGCATCAGGTAAATGAAGTAGATGAAAAATCAGCAGAATGAAAATCTTTTCCTTCTCATTTCAAACATACGCATATGTATTCTATTCGAAATGAGGAAGGCCTGAGGAAAGGTAGGAAATATGAGGGTAGGATATACCTCGTAGCATGTTCTGTATTTTTCGTGTCATTCGGTGATTTTTTGTGCTGATGGACCCAGCACGAAGGCACTTTCCGCTGCCAGCATGGTTGAGCCAATGCATCACTACGCAACATGATTTCTGCCATCACCACTTCCGTAGGTCCTTCCTAATCATTCTTATCATGCTAAGACACATAAATAAATATAAATATATGTGTGCGTGCATGTGTATCTGTATCTGGAGTGTCGACCATTGGATGAATGAAAAAGGGTTTAGTGCGTTAAGTACTTTAGCTACAGCCCCCTGCGTGCGTATTGGTAAGATGGATTTGGCGATGATTTGCCATATTTGTCTCCTTTCATCAAACCGATTTGGTGATAGCAAGCAATGCCGGAGTGGGAAACTGTAACAGAGAAAAGATAGCAAAAACAGCCGGGAAATGTGTAGCAAAGGGGGTAACGGTTACTCTTCCAACACGAACGAGCTGTGTGGGCGTTTTGCTCTGGTACTTTAAGCCACAGACTTTGTTAATGCTGTGTGATGGGGGGAGCGAGTAACCTCTCGACTACTATGCATCATTTCAATCACGCAATTGTGGTCCCATTTTTTCCCGTTCCGCTGAGATCTTCATAACATAAAGATCCTCATATTGTATTTGGTGGATTCCATACTGTAATTTTCTGCGCATTTTTATCCGTTATTTTTTTTTTTGTGTCGTCCTTCTTTGGACGTTGTTGGCAGCGTAAGCCAGTGATATGCATCCTCTTTTTTTGTCGTTCTCTGTTGACTCAACATGATAGAATCCAGTATTCGGTGGGGATTATCAAATTAAGTGTCATTACAAACCAGCAGCTGAGCGAGGGGCTTCATAAGGAACTAGGAAAGAGTCAAAATAAACTTTAAAGGAAGGGAAAGGCTAAAGATCCGATTTCAAGGGAAAAAAAGTGGAGTTCTTCGACATAATGCTCTCAACGAAGCAACTTCTCCTTCGAGCCACATCTGCATTAGTGGCGGGAAGCTCTGGAGTTGCGCGAGACAGCCCTTCGCTTGTCGGCGACCCTTGCGACTCGGTTTCACCAATGCGGGTCGTATGGGGGCGCTTCTTCAAATCCCTAGCGCCACCCGCTCCCTCGGTTGTTTCATGTCAAAAGCGTTTTACGTCCCATGGCGCCGATGGTATTTCCTCGGCTTCGATTGTTGTCACTGACCCGGAGGCGGCAGCAAAGAAGCGTGACCGCATGGCGCGCGAGTTGCTCTCAAGTAATAGTGGTCTTTGTCAAGAAGATGAACCCACTATCATTAACTTAAAGGGGTTGGAGCACACGATTCCGTACAGGCTCGCCGTGGTTCTTTGTAACTCGCGCTCTACAGGTGAATTCGAAGCAAAGGCAGCTGAGATTTTGCGAAAGGCATTTCACATGGTGGACTACTCCCTCAATTGTTTCAATCCTGAAAGCGAGTTGTCGCGTGTCAACTCTCTGCCGGTGGGTGAGAAGCATCAAATGTCGGAGGATCTCCGGCACGTGATGGAGTGCACCATCAGTGTACATCACTCCAGCGGAATGGGCTTCGACCCGGCGGCAGGTCCAATTATCAGCCGACTTCGGGGGGCAATGAGGGACCACAACGACATGTCCGACATTTCCGTAACGGAAGCCGAGGTAGAGCTCTTCTCCTTAGCGCAAAGTTTTGACGTGGACCTCGAGGAGGGAACAATAGCTCGCAAGCACTCTGAAGCGAGGCTTGATCTTGGTGGTGTGAACAAAGGCTACACAGTTGATTATGTAGTGGATCATCTTCGTGCGGCCGGTATGCCAAACGTGCTCTTTGAGTGGGGCGGGGATATTCGAGCGTCGGGTAGGAACATCAAAGGAAACCTATGGGCAGTTGCTATCAAACGACCGCCATCTGTGGAGGAGGTGATTCGGCGCGCCAAAGGGAAAATGTTAAAAATGGGGGAGGAGGAGCAGGAAGAGAAGGACGATGATTCTCCATCCCTGCTTCATGTGGTGGAGCTTGATGATGAAGCCCTTTGCACCAGTGGTGACTACGAAAACGTTTTGTATCATCCAAAGCATGGAGTGGCGGGGAGCATTTTTGACTGGCAGCGAAGGGGGCTACTATCTCCTGAGGAAGGGGCACTCGCTCAAGTGTCTGTGAAATGTTATAGCGCAATGTACGCTGATGCTCTGGCAACAGTGTGCCTTGTGAAGCGTGATGCTGTGAGGATTCGCTACTTATTAGAGGGCTGGCGTTACGTTCGAAGTCGTGTGACGAATTACTTCGCCTATACCCGTCAGGGCGAGCGGTTAGCACATATGCACGAGATAGCGCAAGAAACACGGGAGCTACGTGAAATACGGATTGCCGGGAGTTTGCCCTCCAGAATTGTTATTGTGGGTGGAGGTCTAGCGGGCCTTTCAGCGGCCATCGAAGCCGCAAGTTGTGGTGCACAAGTCATACTCATGGAAAAGGAAGGAAGAATCGGGGGGAACAGCGCAAAGGCTACATCAGGTATTAATGGGTGGGGGACGCGTACGCAGGCAAAGTCAGATATTCTCGACGGTGGAAAGTATTTTGAGCGTGACACTTTTCTCTCTGGCGTTGGCGGTACTACCGATCCTGCCCTCGTCAAAGTGCTCTCAGTTAAGAGTGGGGACGCAATTGGTTGGCTTACTTCTCTTGGTGTGCCACTCAGTGTCCTCTCGCAACTTGGTGGCCACAGTTTCAAGCGAACCCACCGTGCCCCGGACAAAACGGACGGGACACCCCTACCAATTGGTCATACGATCATGAGAACCCTCGAGGATCACATCCGTAACAACCTCTCTGAGCGAGTAACGATTATGACACATGTGTCCGTGACCGAGTTATTGCACGAAACCGATACAACACCTGATGGCGCCTCCGAAGTGCGTGTTACGGGTGTAAGATACAGGGACCTCTCCGATGTGGATGGCCAGCCATCAAAATTGCTTGCGGATGCCGTCGTTCTTGCAACTGGTGGTTTCTCCAATGACCGTGAAGAAAATTCACTGCTCTGCAAGTATGCGCCTCACCTGGCCAGTTTTCCAACGACAAATGGCCCCTGGGCGACCGGTGACGGGGTTAAACTCGCAACATCGGTTGGTGCAAAGCTTGTGGATATGGATAAGGTTCAGCTACACCCCACAGGGCTTATCGATCCAAAGGATCCCGCGAACACAACGAAGATTCTCGGCCCGGAGGCACTCCGAGGTTCGGGTGGGATATTACTCAACAAGCAAGGAAAGCGCTTCGTGAATGAACTTGACCTCCGCTCTGTTGTATCCAAGGCAATTAATACGCAGGGTAATGAATACCCTGGATCCGGTGGATGTTACTTTGCGTACTGCGTGCTCAACGAAGATGCAACAAACCTCTTCGGTGGCGGTGCACTGGGGTTCTACGGAAAGAAGCTTGGTTTGTTCCAGCGTGCTGAGACTGTGGAAGAGTTGGCCAAACTGATTGGCTGTGACGAAGGTGAATTACGGGATACGCTTGAAAAGTATGAAACTTGCAGCAAGGCCAAAGTTGCGTGCCCTGTGACGGGGAAGGTAGTATTCCCTTGTGTGGTGGGTACAAGGGGGCCGTACAATGTTGCTTTTGTCACGCCTTCCATTCATTACACAATGGGTGGCTGCCTCATTTCACCGGCTGCTGAAGTTCTTCAGGAGTACAAAGGTTTAAATATTCTGGAAAACCATAGACCGATTCGATGCTTGTTTGGTGCCGGTGAAGTGACGGGTGGTGTGCACGGTGGTAACCGCCTTGGTGGTAATTCGCTCTTGGAATGTGTGGTATTCGGGAAAATTGCGGGTGACCGTGCCGCAACAATACTTCAAAAACGTGAGATAGCCCTCTCCAAGACGAGTTGGACTTCCGTTGTTGTACGTGAGTCCCGCTCCGGCGAACAGTTCGGGACCGGCTCTCGTGTTCTTCGTTTCAACCTACCTGGGGCGCTGCAGCGCACAGGTCTCAATCTGGGCGAATTTGTGGCCATCCGTGGCGAGTGGGACGGCCAACAACTTGTTGGTTACTTCAGTCCAATTACACTACCAGAGGACCTTGGCACTATCTCCCTTCTGGTTCGTGCCGACAAGGGCACATTGAAGGAATGGATCTGCGCCTTGCGACCGGGCGACTCCGTCGAAATCAAAGCATGTGGAGGTCTTCGTATTGATCAAGACCCAGTAAAGAAGTGTCTGCTGTTTCGTAACCGGCCTATTACGCGGTTTGCTCTTGTCGCGGCAGGGACTGGTGTCGCGCCCATGTTGCAGGTTATTCGTGCGGCACTCAAGAAGCCTTACGTGGACACGTTGGAAAGCATCCGTCTTATATACGCCGCAGAAGAGTACGACACATTGACGTATCGCTCAATTTTGCAGCGGTTTGCGGAAGAGTTCCCCGACAAGTTCGTCTGCAACTTCGTTCTTAACAACCCACCCGAAGGGTGGACAGGTGGAGTGGGGTTTGTCAACAAGAAATCCCTGCAGAAGGTGCTGCAACCGCCATCGAGTGAGCCGCTGATTGTTGTGTGTGGACCGCCCGTGATGCAGCGCGACGTGAAGAATGAGTTACTGAGCATGGGTTATGACAAAGAGCTCGTTCATACGGTTGACGGCGAGTCGGGAACGCTGTGATGGCGCCTTCCGATGTGTTCAGTGAACGTAGAATCGGCTAGAGAGTGCGATCCGGCTGATTAACCCGTAGGCTACACTGCCGTTACAAAAACAACGGGATATCACAAAAGAAAGGGGAGTGTAACGTGTTCCCGCTCCGTTGTAAATGAGTGGTGCATACGTGTCGAGGGTGAACGAGGACAGCGCGAACCGTGTTGAGTTTCCATGGGTATGGCACAGTGGCATTGAAACAGGCAAGTGGTTTATGTTCGGCCCAGTTGTCCACACTTCTACTGGTCCACTTCCCTCTCTGCTTCTCCTCCTCACCACTGGCGGCTCGCCGGGATTTTCACTTCTTGAGAACAGTCCGTGGAGGAGGTGGTGTGAGCGTGGGCAGCAGATGTTCGCAGTTGGTGGACGCACACACACACACA
>NW_027124498.1:135656-136136 GCF_001457755.1 Trypanosoma equiperdum
TAATCAGTGGTATTTTGCAATTTAGTTAGAAAAGGGGAAAGGAGAGAAATATATAAAAAAAACACAGCGTAACGAAAATAAACCACCATTCAACCACACTGAAGTCACGTGTGCGCGCGCATGTCCGGGTGTACAAGCGGGGTGTTGCTTTTCCCACTCTCTGTTTTGGGTCCCCGTTTAATATTGAAGGACAAAAAAGACCTATGTGGTGACGGGACCGTGCGCGCATGCACATTGATACACTTATTGTGAGTTCCTTGTAAATATCTTGTGGATTTCGAAGTACCTCCGGACTAGAAATGGGAGGTGGTGATAATAGGCAGCGACTATTGTAAGAACAGGGATGTTACGTAATAATTAACTAAATAATTTTTTTGTTCCTTTTTTTTTCTTATTATTGTTATTCGTGCTGCTAAAAAGGCAGTGCCGTGGTCAAGCGTGGGACATATCATCGTGCACAGGTCTATTTTTTTTTTTTTT
>NW_027124498.1:136158-138778 GCF_001457755.1 Trypanosoma equiperdum
AAATGAGCATGTTTGTGTAGAGGGAAGCAAAGCGGGAAGAAAAGAAAAAAATTTCTGCAGCAGCTTCCTTTTTTTTGGGGGGGGGTTTGTTTTGTCACTGCCGCCGCCCAACTTCGTTTGATGCTTGGATATACTTTTTTTTTCCAATTAAAGTTTTGTGTGATCTTCCATTGGTTTCTGGCGCAAGCACCGTTGGTTGTTTTGCCCTAATATGCACACACGGTATGCGGCATAAATTGATTTAAAGGAGTAAAATGTGTGTAATTATCTGAATGTTGAAGAGAAATGCAAACAATCATTAAATCAATTGCATAAAGTGGATCGTACGAAAACACTGATGGTATCGTGTGCGCAAAGTCATGAAGCGGTGGCCGCCTTTGTTGACAAGGGAAACACCAAAAGAAAAAAAACATCGACACGTGCCTTCGTATCGAAAAAAAAACCTTGTGAATGTTCTGATCAAGCTTTAGCACACAATTTTATCAGCGTTGCAAGACTCCGCAAGTGTGTGCATATTTCCCCTTGTGGTTTTGACTTTTCTATTCCCCCTCATATCCAGCTGTTGTTGTTGTTGTTCATACGAATAATTGGTTTTACACATTCCTACTGTCCTGCAGTTGTGTCATCTTTTTTTTTTTTAAACCTCAGCAGTAGCAGACACCACGCGAAAGCCACTTAAAGTGTATTAGGAAAGACGAATACACAGCAAGAAAAAAGAGCGAAGCAACGGGAAGGTATTTTAGAGGGAGTGGCGTTTCTGAGAAAACCCTGTAGGTTCACATTGAGTAAATAGGGAAAAGAGCGGAAAGGGGTGAGAAATAAGCCAAGTTGGAAGTAATGGAGGGCTTTCGATATTTTACACAGCGCGTTCCGCAATCCTTATGGAACCCCGTGGCAATGAAACACGCTTTCATCATTGCACTTGTGGTGGCACCGTTGTGGGCGTTTTTGCTTAAGCCGCTCTTGGAGAAATACCACCAGCAGAGTGAACCCCTTCACCTCTTCCTTTGGGCACTGCTGCGAGGTGTTGTGATGCAGTTCCCCATACTCACTTCAGTAAAATTACGGGCGCAAGCAGAACCAAAACCAAGCAGGGGTCGGGAAAGGCCCAGTGGACACACTCCAGAATTAGAATCAGCTAAACGTTATGCCACAGGTGGTAAACCCATTACAGCAAAGGCACTTGATGACTTATTCCGCTCACCCGATTTCGAGGTTTGGTACGGTCAACACCGCCAATCTCTACTCGAAAAGGTTCGTATTCGCTGCTCACAGCAGTTGTGGGCGTCAATCGCCACGCTTGCTGTTTTAGTGTTTGGTGCCTTTGCTCTTCCGCTTTTTAGCTTCTCCAATGAGGAAAAGACGCTTTACGCCGTTCTTCGGCCATTTCTTACTGTCCCTACCTTCAAGGTCAGTATATTCACCAGTGGTAAGGACAAGAAAGAAATCATGTATTCAGTTATTGCGCAACTTACTGCTTTGGGCCACGCTGTTGTGGTGCTAGTAGCGGCCTTCGCGCTTTTCACTACATCTTTCATGCCTGTTGGCTTGAAGCAAACAGCAGCAGCAGCACTTGTTGCTTTTCTCGCTCTTGTTGCAGAGGCCACACGTGTTGAACAAATGGCTGTAGGTGCGGGATTTGTGCTTCTCTTTGCCCCAGTGGCGTGGCGTATCGCCTCTGTATTTGTGTGATTATCTTCAACTTGTTTATTTTTTTCCCCCGTGTATTTATTCTTATATTTACTTTTTTTTTCTTTTTAAATAATCCTTTCTGTGGCAACCTCCAGTTCCCATTCAACTCCCTTGACTTCTCACGCGCATATATGTAAAGGCCCACGTTCACGTACCAAAGTGAATTAGATGAAAAACGCCGTGATGAAACAGAGAGAAAGATGGGAACGAAAAAAAAAAAACAGCAACATGAATGGAAGAGGAAGAGGAGGAAGGCCCACCGAGTTCATAGAGAGAAAAAAAAAGGGGGGAGTATGGAAGAAGGAAGGAGCAAAAGAAAACAAAGACAAAAAATGGTAAAGAGAACGAACAAAAGAAAGAGATTATGACTCTCTCCAAGCGCACGTGTTGCGGTTGAGGTATATATATATATATTGTATTAAAGAGAGACTGAGGCGTTGAATAGATAGAGAAGGGAACCGACTGTTACGCTAGAGTTTTAGTGGCCGGAAGAAAAAATAGAAAAAAAAAGAAGTGAATAAAAGGACTCAGTGGTGCGTGTATGGAGAAGGAAAAAATGATATTAGTGGTTGAGTTGGTGTGGTGACTTCGCATCATTGGTTCTTTTCACATATATTGAGCATATTTCCTTCCGTCACATTTCACTTTGTTTCGTACCGTAGTTCCTTGGTGACTTTGTGTGTGCATGATGTGAAAAGGGCTCCGGCCGTTTGTGTTTTTGTGGTGGTGCCGGATGTTAGGGTGATGTTGTAAAAAAGTATTTTTACTCTGTTGGATTACGGTGAGCTGTTTGTTTGTCGCCTTACCGTACGGACCGTGAGGAAAATTATGGGTGCTTCCTGTGCCCACCACTTTCCAAAAGGATATTTATGTACCTTTACTCATCCGTAACGGATTGCATTTATTTGGTGTTGTCTTTTTTTTTTTC
>NW_027124498.1:138816-141520 GCF_001457755.1 Trypanosoma equiperdum
TACACCTTCCCTCATGGCGCTAGCGGGGGGGGGGGGAAGAAAATTACCAACCACCTCCGGAGGTGGCAAGTTGATATATTTACTGGCTGTAGTTTGCGTATCTTCATCATATCTAAAAGTTTATCCTACCATGAAGGAAGTTTTACATGAGCATCACTATAGGATCAAGTGAGGACGTATGGGCATATAATTGTATGCAAACCCACAACGGTTAACCGTTAACACGCCTTAGTAACAATCAACCTCCTGCCACATGCTCTGAAGGTGTTGTCGACATTTAGTTGTTACTGTTATTGTTTCGTTAAATATTAAACAGCGGGTGTGTACCACAAGCTCTCCTTTTCGGCACAAAAACCTGCTTCCAAAATTCACTTAAAGTTGTAGCATTCCGCTTGCATCTCGCGGGAAAGTGAGGATAACCAATGTCCAATATGTAACGCAAATTTTTTTTTGAGGTTGGGTTTATGTTCTCGATATGAAAATAACGAAGAATATGACGATAGGCGCAAGTTATGGTGTTTGCTTTGGCACGGGAACCCACACATTAGGTGAGGAATATGTGGCGCGTATACGAACGGCACGCTATTGGATGAAGTAGCGCGGGGGAAAGTGCTGATATATGTGTGCATAGGCAGGGGATTGTCCGTCCTTGAAAATCACAAATTAGAAGTGTTGATCACGAATGTGTCTAACAAAAATGGCGGTGTCCCGTATATTTTTGCCTTATCACTCATTTGTATTAGTAATTCCTCTCTTCATCACCCGCTTCGCCTCTTCGCTGTAAATATGATTTATTTATTTTTTTTTTTTGCGGCTATTTCACAAAATTTTCAAAATTCTTTTTGATTCCAAGGCAAACGCTTGATCAAATAAGGTGAGATGGCGACACCGCGGACGGGTCGGCAAGACGCGGGGAAACAACGTCACCACAAGGGCCGTCTTGGCCGCATTCTGGTACCACACGGTCGCATTTCAGGACTTTTATGGACTGTGAACCCCCGGCAGGAGTCGAAGGCGTTGCGGGAACTGCAGCTCTATTTGCAGCCACTCATAGCGGATTTGGAAAGGGAACATGATGGTAGCAGCGATGAGAAAAAACAAGTGGGTTCAACAACTGAAACAAATGTTTTGGAGAAACCAAGCCCCTCCACCTCGAGTCTTCTCACGGCGGAGCTCGCCGCTTACATACCAGGGCCCGCCATCGAAGATAAGGAGAGAAATAGTGACGACGATGGGGAACGGCCCCCTCGGAAACGATCGCGAACAGGAAGTTTCACAGGAAACAAATCAGAGCAGAGAAATTGCCGCTGGTTGGCCCCACTCGAGACGTGCTGCAAAGGTCACCTGATGGTGAGCATACCTTTTCCTCTACAGCGGGCTGGGATTGTTTCATGTGCGGAGGCGGAGGGAAACGGTGATAATCATTGCAGGGCGAATCCGGTTGTGATTGAGCCACATAACGAAGACGGCCCCAATGTTACTTCTGGAGCTGAGGCCCTCGTAGCGCACTCAGTTGTGCACAACCCACTGGTACGTACCGTTGTTGAACGTATTTTTGAGGATGTTGAGGAGAACCAACGCCCCGCGCTGCGTCACTGTTTTCGTCTGATACCTTGCGAGTTAACATGCTGCCCCATCCTTCCCGAGATGCGTCTCGGGTTAGAGAAGCTTCGGATTGAACATTTCCCCGCATCCTCGGCATCGGATCAGCAACTCCACAAAGTTGGGTTTTCGTTTAGCGTGAAGAACAACACAAATGTAGACAGCAAGAAGGCTTACTTGCAGGCTGCATTGCAAACTACATTTCCCGCCAACCGTTTTGTTGTTATCCCTTCCGGTAGGGTTAAAAGTTGTGGGGGTGGCGTGGAGGCTATGTTTTGCGTGGTTGTGGTTCACTCCACATGTGTCATGGGCGTGCAAAGACGCTTCTCCGATCGTGGGGAATTCAACATTCACGCCCTCGGGGTGAAACATTTGGAACTCTCCACATCGGTGTGAGGGAGCGAGAGGTGCGTGTGATGTTTCAGACCTCTTCATTACATTTGGTATTGTCGATGCGGTGCGGATTTGTACGAACCGTTTTCATGTGCAACCGGTAAAATAGCGAGGGAACTCAAATCGTTCGTTTTTTGTCTGATGCACATGGATTAAATGAATCCACTAAGCGTCGACCAGGCGCCTCCGTAGAAGGATGCTGAAGAGGCGAGATTTTGTATAGTCTCCTCCCACTGAGATTTACTTGTTGGTGGATCTTTCCCACGTTTACTTCAAGAACGGGAAGGAAGAGACCGCGGGAATTTAATTTTCAACGGCAATGATGGAAACCGCACAGGGATGAACCGGATGGCATGTTAAACGGGCATGGGGTGGGTGAATGCGAAAGCTATAAAATTCAATGAGGAGAAAAAAAAGAAAAATTACGTTGGCGGCGTGCAGGAGGATTTACGTCTTCCGCTCAGTGGAGAATCCCTTGCGGTTTGGTCCTGTTGCGTTTGGACTTGAGGTCGAGTGAGTGAACCTCCGACGGCCGGGCAGGCGGAATGTGCGAGGAACTCCGTGATTATGTTTGATGAGTACCTATGAGAAGTGTAGCAGGGGCTCATTGCCTTTGTTCTTGTTTTTTTTTTGTTTTTTGAAAGAAAAATAAATAAATAAAACCGCTGAGGTGATGCCCACCACAGGGAGCACTTGGTAATATGAACAT
>NW_027124498.1:141530-142102 GCF_001457755.1 Trypanosoma equiperdum
GCGCCGCTACTCGCAGTTTTTCACTCAAAGCCACATAACTGTACCGCATCTTAGGAGGGAAGGCCACCCACGGTGGCTCAAATGAGAAAGTCACCGCAATAACGATAATAATGCGGGTAGCGTAACGAATACGGATGGGGAAGGTTTGGGGCAGTTTTTGTTGTAATCTGCTGTCTTATTTATCTTACACCTCCACTGCGGGTGGTTTTCAAGTGATGATGTCGAAGCATGCGTCCAAAACAAATAAACAAACAAGACCTCTTTTCCTTATGGATTTTTCCTCTTCTTACTGCATACTTTTTTTTGTTTCTGAGACGGAAGAAACATGAGTAGCAAAGTGGAAGTGGCCTTGCTAACGGAAAACAAAAAACCTGAACTCAGTTCACAGTGAATGGTGGATTAATTGAAAAAATACGGAGTGAGCCATTTCGTTTAGCACAATGGAGTTTTCTAGCCAATGAGCGCGGCGGCGCTGCACTTATCGATCTGCAAACATAATGAACCTTTTTTCCCCCTTTGCTGCTGCTGTTGGCACAGTTCCCTAAAACGAACAACACGGCTAAAAAAAAAAA
>NW_027124498.1:142112-144430 GCF_001457755.1 Trypanosoma equiperdum
GCAACCTTCCAGACAGATTTGGCGGTTGCGGCACTGTGATCGGGTACGCTACGCTCACTGTGCCGCATATGCAGCATTCCTCGCTCTAATTCAATTTGTTATTTGAAAGTTCAACACAGTTGCGTTTGGGGACGCGAATGCCTTCCGAATACTTACGGCGCCAATCTCGTTTAAGAGGCGCAGCGCCTCCGACCTTCACCAAAAACTTACCACCTTCAACAAGTTTCCTCACGCGCTTTCCCGAGGAGGGATGCAAAAAAAAAAAAAGAAATTTAACAAAACGAAACAAAACAACATCCGCTTCTCATGGATAGTGCGTAACCGAAAATCTCGTCAATAAATCTCAGAGTCCCGCAACCGTTTCGAATGACAGAGCCTTCCGACGTGTGTTGTTAAGTGGCTGCTACCTGAAATGCCACTTTTATCATCGCCATCGCTATCATTGTTTTGTATTATTATTATTATTATTATCAATAATGTTGTTGTTTGGTAGTCCACAAGCCTCAGAAGCCCGCTTTGACTGAATCAAAATGCGTTGAGCGTGTACGCGCTTGGGTGTGCAAAGCCTGACGGCGCTAACGGTCCAAATTCCTTAAACCTTAACGTAGGCAATGTGTCAAAACAAAACCATTAATGCTGTAACCAACCTTGTAAAAATCAAGATGGAGGAAAGACAAAGATTTTGATAACAGGTAGGGACTCAAAATATTAGCTCAATTATCGAAAAGCACACGATGCCGCAGGAAAAAAATATTTTCCGACCAAATCGCGTACCCCCGCGTATCCACTCACGCATCGGACAATACCTATGTTGCGGTACCAATATGTTCTGAAAAAGGAAACAAAAGGGAAATGAAGAAAGAAAAGACGGCGCTTCCCGCACATGACCGCAGTTGGACGTACTTTCCACTTTCTTCGGCACGTGCGGCTGCTATAACATATATTACACTATAACATTAGAAGTTCAGGTAGAATCAGGATGAATTAACAGAATATAAGCTCTGCAACTGACAAGGTAGCTGCACGAGATACTTTATAGCCTGTACGGTATATTCTTTGAGAGCCGCAAAACAAAAGAAAAGTTTTTCTTACTAAAAAAAACAGAAGGAAATGAAAAGACGTCATTCGGTGGGAAGGGGGGGAAAAAAACAAGTAAAACATAACAGTTAAGTTATAGACACTTGAAACTAATAAATTACTTTTCTCTACGTGAGGTCCGATAATCAAAACAAAGGACTATATACACTGCTGCGACGGAAAATACCTTATGGGGCCGCGGCACTAATCAGCGACAACAAAAGGAATTTAATCCAATTCCAAAGGAATTGAGATGCGTTCGTTCCGCCCCTGGAATGGTTAATTGTCATGCTCTGTTTACTGGTGCGCATCACACTAAAGACAGCGTTGGCATGTCCCGCAACTCTCGCCTCCGCTCCCTGTGCCAACTGTTTTCCCTCTTTTATCTCTTGAGCCACTCGCATTGCTTTCTTTCTAGCCTCTTCCACTTCCACGAGCGAGCGGAACACTTTTCTCGCCCCTTCCAGAGCATCTGAATCGACCATTTCGTCAGTAATGTTCCGCATGGCATGCTCTAACGAGGCGAATGTGACGCCAGATGCTGGGGCTAATTTACATGTCTCCGAAATGTCGTCATCGCCTCCATGATATCTCCCCATATAACGATTCGCGGAGCGCACCAATTTGGCTACGGCTTTTTTGCTTTCCTTAACGGCTTCATATCCGTTGCGGTTCATCTCGGCGCTTTGCGACCTAATCACCAACAAATTCCGTTCCACGCTATACACAGTTTCTCTCAGAATTTCATGATCCAACTTAGCTTCTTCAAAAGCTCTCTCTGCGAGTTTAACGTATACGTTGCTACTCCCGCGGCTTCTTCGACCGTCGTAGAGCACTTTGGAGGAAAATGTGATGTTACCTCTCGCCGTCCAGAGGTAATAAGTGCATTCCTGTTCAGCCCGCACCGATTGATCCACGAGCTCCTTTACATATCTCTTCGTAAAATTTACGCTGCGTCCTACGCCTAGTAGTTGTTGCAGTAACGTACAACGGGATGTGGAACCGCTGGTAGCTGCAGGCTCTGCATCTGTGACGGCTGCTGCGGCAGCGGAAGCTCTTGAGCACGACACACATGTCGCCGTGATAAACAGCGCAGTGAATGTGTGAAACATCATTTAACGCAGTTTTGTATGTGTGACAATGTACTTTTCTTTGTGAAGCCCAATAGAAGTTCCCAAAATCCTATTGGATCTGCCTCGGGCTTGGTATGTATGTATATATATATATATGTGTGTGTGTGT
>NW_027124498.1:144440-144556 GCF_001457755.1 Trypanosoma equiperdum
TAAAATCCTAGTGGATCTGCCTCGGGCTTGATATATATATATATATGTGTGTGTGTGTATTTAGGAAACGATTTTTTTTAAAAAAAAGGGTGAATAAGGAAAAAAAGGAAAGGTGG
>NW_027124498.1:144566-144900 GCF_001457755.1 Trypanosoma equiperdum
AGGAAACCATTTTTTTTTTTTAAAGGGTGAATAAGGAAAAAAAGGAAAGGTGGGAGATGAAAGAGAGATACAGGAAGCTATCCACATGTGGTATAGTAATGACACTCATACACGCACTCGCACACGTATAAAAATAAATATATCAACAAATCATCAGCATGTGCGAGGATAGTTCAACCAAACGAAAGTACCACGAAAAGGAACGTCTACGGAATTAATAGCGGGGAAACATATGGCTCCGTGCGCGCAAAACGTTGCAGCTTGTTGCGTAGCAATTCGCAATGACGCATTGCTTGGCGTCACAGCGACTCGCACTCCAAGTTTATCGTACCTT
>NW_027124498.1:144910-146753 GCF_001457755.1 Trypanosoma equiperdum
CTTACGTAGCAATTCGCAATGACGAATTGCTTGGCGTCCCAGCGACTCGCACTCCAAGTTTATCGTACCTTTTCTCACCTAATCTGTTGAGCATGAACAATTGTTCTCTCATGAATAGATACGGATACACATTGCATTGTGTTTCAAAGGGTTCTCGCCCACCAATCACTCAGGTTTTGACATAGTTCCATTATGGTATTGTACGATAATAGTTTTTATTAATATACTCGTTAGTTCGTTTCGTTAAGGAGGCGATCGCATATCAACTTAACCACGGCATCGAAGTGTACTGCGCCTCGAACCTCAAATATTGGTGGGACCCCCACCTTTCCATCAACTTCACCACCAGAAAAGAGCATTTCTTCCAATTGTCTGTGTGCATTTAACTCGTTGTACATGGAGCGTATAAGATAGTGCCCCTTGAACAGGGCGGCTCCTGCATTTGTTGCGAAGGCGTTCAGTGCCTTGAAGCAGTCTTCCTTCTCTGTCCAATGGATGATTTGGGTGCCTGCCGATGAGGTTGGACGTGAAAGCTCATGAACATCCCAATTCAGCAGCACAATTCCCTTTACAGTACCAAACCATGTGGGGCACCAACGATGTGGTCCAAATGCTTCGTTTATATTTACTACATGCCGTCGCCCCATAAACCATATGGTTTCCTCGCTGTTACGCATGAGACTGTTGATCGTTGCAGCACTACACGTGAAAGTGTGGGCGGCCTCAACTAAGCTGGGGTTCGGTTTAAGTGATCCAATAAGAGCGCCGATACCGACACTAGCCGATGATGGAATGGACATGAGAAGCGCGCGCGCACCACCACTGCTAATGGAGGCTCCCTGAATGACGCTTTCAGGCGCAATGTGAAAATGTTCCAACCCTATGAGACGTATTTTGGGTGTTGACGTTGCCAAACAATGAAGCGCAAGTGTTGTTTTCCCACTTGCTCTCGGGCCTAAAATGATTACGGCGCCACCATTACCATTACATATAGCCGTACCTTTCAACCAAACGGAGTGACAAGCAGAGATGACAGAACTGGCGTGAGCCAACTGCAGCACCCGATGCACGTAGTCACCAACAAAATCGGTATCGCCCGATTTCAGTTCTCCAAACACCCCCCAAGTTGACAAGAGATCATTAGAAAAATAATGCGGTGACACCTCACTCGGTGCGAGTGGCACCTTTAGTTGCCGTGCCATCCTCACTGTGTCCATCAAATGGTCAGCTGATAAACCAACGTGTGCAGCCACGCGGCGGGAGATGAAACCGTCCAGAAGCAGTTGAGTCAACCACCGCGAAGGATGCGCACTTTCCGCTCCACTAATATTTTGCCACTCAGCGGACTCCTCATCGCGTCGCACCGCATCAGTGAAATTATCAACTTCCGCTGTCAGCGCGTATGGGTATCCCAACTGCCCTGGAGGCCCGGAGTGGATGCATACATCACTTGTGTTACTCGTATGCGAGTCGGTGGCGGCATCTGCAGGCTTTAAAAAACCAAAGTACTCGAGTTGGCACCATCGCATGATCTCTTCGTTGTTGGTCCCCAGGCGAATGTTCAGCGCCGGTCCCGAACCCGCTGGGGCCTCATTTGATATGAGCGGAAGTTTTATGTCACACACGTGTGGGGTGGAGAGTCGACTCCGCAGCGTTTTAACTGAAACACGACGCCAGTGGCGAGCCGCAGCTGCGGCTCGTTGCCGTACGCCTGCACCAACCGCCATGAAAATTTCGGAGGGGTGGCGGTGTCCCCCAAGTTTTTCTCCGCTTTTGTTTTATTTTGTTTTTTTCTTTTTTTTTTCCTTCTTTTTAGTCAATAAAAGACTCAGAGAGTTCGCAA
>NW_027124498.1:146763-147171 GCF_001457755.1 Trypanosoma equiperdum
CTTTTTTTTTCCTTTCTTTCCTTCTTTAGTCAATAAAAGACTCAGAGAGTTCGCAAATTAAGAGGTGTGTAGTGATTGCTGCGCATGTGTTTGAGAAATCGAAGTTAACTGAATATTCGTGGTGAAAAATTGGAAGAAATACAAGTAGGCTCGATTCTTCACTTTTTTTTTTGAAATGTGGAGACACCTCCACACCGCAAAGAAGTGGGAGGAAAAAAGAAAAAGAAAAAAAATGGACCATTGGTCGAAGAATATGTTTAAAAAAAAAGAGAAAGGAGTCTTTGAAACATTTTTTTTTCTTCAACACCTCACAAGGAGAAGGGAAAACACAAACAGTCGTTTCTCACTTTTTTTTAACGTTTCTGCATTGTTTTTCTGTCCTGTGTTTTGCCCTCAAAATATATTAGC
>NW_027123390.1:0-472 GCF_001457755.1 Trypanosoma equiperdum
AAAAAAAAAAGAAGGAAGGGGCAGTCCAATGGGTTTCCAAAGCGCCAAGTGGGTCATGCAATTCAGAGGCGCGACAACCTCCCTGGACTTTGATTTATCAAAGGATGGAGGGAATGCGCAGTTTTGCCTACTGCTGCTGCTGTGGTCCTTCTCTCGGTTCCGTTGTCCCTCCATATACCGTCTGGTTCTTTGTTGTTGTTTTTTTCTACCCGGGGTCTGGTGGCAAGCGGCCCTGCACCTAAAAATGACAACGCTTGAGTTTGTGGGCTGCAGGGAATGGGGAAATGAAAACCGGATGGCTTTCATGCATGGAGACATTTACCTCACTGTCTCCACCGGCAGGACTACTGTAAGGGAAAAGAAGATACAAGAGGAGTGGAAGAGTGGCAATGGTGAGGAGGAAGGATTTATGATAGCAACGGATGTCAAGATTGAACCGTAGAAGGAAAGTGAGCGAAGTGGATGGAGGAAG
>NW_027123390.1:482-1195 GCF_001457755.1 Trypanosoma equiperdum
AACATTTACCTCAGTGTCTCCAGTGGCAGGACTACTGTAAGGGAAAAGAAGATACAAGAGGAGTGGAAGAGTGGCAATGGTGAGGAGAAAGGATTTATGATAGCAACAGATGTCAAGGTCGAACCGCAGAAGGAAAATGAGCGAAGTGGATGGAGGAAGGAAAGAAGGGGAGTTAGGAAGCAAGAGGAGGTTCTGCTGTGGGATTTCTTCATTTTTCCCACAATCGCATACAAATGTTACCTTTTTCTTTGTTTGACATGCTTTGGGGTATTTTTGTTCTTTTATTTTATTTTTACATGCTTTTCATAAACCGAATCCTTTCTTGCTTTCCTGTTTTCACTTGTCTGATTCATACTTACCGGCACTTCGAGCTATCAAAGCAGTCGCCGCTGCATACCCATATATATATATATTTGCCTATTGGGTGTCGTACCTGCTAACCACGTCCACTTCTCTCGCCACCACTGTGATTCTTTTGCCTTGCTCATATTTAGTACTTTTGCATCTGTTAGGAAACACCTCTGCCGTCAGTGGCAGCTGGAGGGAGAAACTCTGAGTGAAGAATCATATACCAGGAAGAAGGAAAAAGGTTAGTAAAGGGCAACGCCTTCGCACGCGCACACAACTTCTGCTTGTACAGGAAGAGGTGGCAGTGGTTTGTATATTCCTACATAGTCCCCACCTTGTACTTCCGCAGTGTGTGCTTGGTGCAG
>NW_027123390.1:1205-1682 GCF_001457755.1 Trypanosoma equiperdum
ACCGCTGTGATTCTTTTGCCTTGCTCGTATTTAGTCCTTTTCCATCTGTTAGGAAACACCTCTGCCGTCAGTGGCAGCTGGAGGGAGAAACTCTGAGTGAAGAATCATATACCAGGAAGAAGGAAAAAGGTTAGTAAAGGGCAGCGCCTTCGCACGCGCACACAACATCCGTTCGTATAGGAAGAGGTGGCAGTGGTTTATATATTCCTACATAGTCCCCGCCTTGTACTTACGCAGTGTGTGCTTGGTGCAGGTAAGACAGGAGGCGAAGTGATAAGTAGAAGCTGCAAAACAAATACACGCTTACAGCTGCAGCCGTTCGTATACATACATATATAGAATTTACTACATCATATAGTGCAAGTCGGAAGGGGAGGAGAAGATGTCAGCCCAGCTGCAGCAAAAGTTATTTCGCATTCCCGGAAATATTGCCGTCTCCGTTGGCCTCCACTGGGATTTCGTCGGCGCGGACCCCGT
>NW_027123390.1:1692-5076 GCF_001457755.1 Trypanosoma equiperdum
GTGCAGTCGGTCGTATATATATAGAGAATTTACTACCTTATATAGTGCAAGCCGGAAGGAGAGGAGAAGATGTCAGCCCAGTTGCGGCAAAAGTTATTTCGCATTCCTGGAAATATCGCCGTCTCCGTTGGTCTCCACTGGGATTTCGTCGGCGCGGACCCCGTGGACCTTGATCTGAGTGCTGTAGCTTTTAGCAGTGAGGGAGTCCTGCTTGATGTGGTCTTCTTCAATCATCCTTTTCCAGTCGGCACCGATGAGGAGGCGCTACGAGACTGCGGCTTCCTCGTTGACCCGCAGCAACTGCCTTATATGTTTATCAGTGGCGACAGTCGTATTGGAGGCGAAGAAGAGAACCGTCTACCAGGACTTGCACTCGCTGCTCGCCGCCGTGCTCTCCAAATGCGGGGCGGAAGAGACGACGAGCTGAAGCGGTTTGGAGTCATTGAATCTATTTTCTCCCGCATCTACAACGAATCGGAGCTAGAGATGGTTGAGGAGGTGCTGAATGACAAGCGTGGCGGAGGTCACATATTTGATGAAGATGGACGAGCGTTTCGTAGCGAAAATTCTCGCGAGATGTGCGACGAGTCTGTAACGTTCGTGATGCACAAGATACCGTCCGAGGCGGCGGTCATATTTCTCGTTGTGACCAGCTACACCGGAGCTGACTTTTCTGTACTACCCACTGTCAAGCTTGTTGTGGTGAATGAAATGACAAATGAGCAGGTGGGGACAATTGATCTGAAGCACGCCACTGGAAATGGCACGGCAAACTTGGCGTGCATGCTCTGCCGCGTTCCTACGAGGCTCAGCGGTAGCACAGCACCTGGAAGTGCCAATGGAACAATAACAATGGACGGGGGTTCTCGTCAGTTATGGGACTTGCGAGAGCTGAACATCCGGACGTTTGGTTACACTTTTGTAGACACGCTACCCACCATGATGGACGTCCTTGGAGTGGAGGTGAACTCCCGCACTAATGCGGTCTGGCAACTTCCAGACTACTCATTATCAAAGGATTCATACGGGGCGTTGCGGCAGCCGCTCTCGGATGTGCGGTTCGGGGTTGGTTGGGGTGGTGATCACGATTTAGATTCCTTCATGGTGTTTTTAGACGAAAAGAATAATTACGTAGACCACATTAACCCAAAACCGGTTAAGCTACAATCGAGATTCCCACACACCGCACGTCATTCGGGGGATGCGATTAATGGATATAGTGCCGTGGGCGATGAAGAATTTATTGACCTAGTCACGTACCGCCTCCCGTTGGAGGTGCACACAATTATATTCGGTGTGTGTTACGTAGAGGGCGGCCGTAGCACAAGGAGCATTATGGATGTGCCTAAGTTCTACATGCGGCTGCAGAATCGCACGGCAGCATGGCCGAACGCCATTGAAGTAGACCGCTGGAATGTTCATGAGGAAATAAAGCGGGCAGATGAGGAAAGAAAAAGGTTGAAGGAAGCGCAGCTGCAAGGCTCCAAGTCAGCGGACAACCTTCCAAAGGTTAGTGAGTTGTCCTCACGCCTCTTACACACCTACAAGGGAGCCGACGGTAAGATGTTTCCCGTGCGTGCGCTGGTGCTCGGCATGATGGTCAAAACTGCAGAAGCTCCGCTTAGGGAACTCTACCCGGAGGCTTGTGCTCAGAAGCCTGAAGGGGAGTTGGGGGAAGTGGAACGGCGAAATTCGAGCGGATCTCCACGTGACTCCGACGCTCAAGTAGCAACGGAAGAGGAGGACGGGAATGCAGCGGGTGCTGATCCGCTTCCAGAAAGCGATACTGTTGTTTCCGTGTTTCAGTATCTCCCCATTCACGAGTACGTTCCCATCAGCAATGCAAAAGGGTTTGTGGAAATGATGCCGTATATGCGCTGCATAGCAAAGTACTGTCGGAACAAGCCTAGCAGCAATTTAGCAACTCGAAGTAGTGCGGATCAGAATATTAATAACCCACTACGACTGCAAACCTTCCAACCGCAGCTAAACACACAGACTTCTATGTGGGATCAGGTACGAGCTTCCAGTGGAGTGCTTTCCTACCACGCCGTGAGGGTGCAGTTTCTTGAGGTGCGGCATCTGCAACCGGAGCTGCCACACGTATTCAAGTGCCACGGTGAGGTGTGGGTATGCGAAAAGACACCCTTTACGGAGAAGCGCTCACTAACCGTATACGACCAACCAACCTTCCGCACACCATACTTAATGCACAGGCAGAACATGCAGTGGGACGAAAGCAACCCAGCCACGGCCGCGTTACTCTTCGTACGGGAATTTGATCGTATCCGTGTGGTTATATACGAGCGCGCCGCCTTCGGCTACGTGGACATTGACCTTATGGATATTAACGAGTTGTGGTCACAGAACCCGCAACCTGATCTGTTCGTGCCAAATGCAACGCAGCCGGCGAGTCTTATGTCCGCCACCCCGGCGCAGGACCGGTGGTTTCAGTTAAGCGGTGGACCACTTAGTGATGGGTTAGTGCGGCTGCGCATATCCCGCGCGCCGATTGGAAAGCTGCTCGAGGAGAGTGAGCGAACCATTGCAGCAGCAAAGAAGAAAAGGCGAGACCATGCGAGGGCTGTGGAGGAAGAAAAACATGAGGCTGCTAGAGAAAGATACTCAGGACCGTGCTGCATCATGTAATGGTTGGAACCGGGGTTGTCGTTTGCTTTGTTCTACCTCTTGTCGACATCACCAATATGGTATATTATAGAATAACTCCCATTTCGTTAGATGTTGTGTGTTGAAGTTATGTATTCGAGGAATTTCTTCCAGCGTTGCGATTTTGCACTGCATGACGCTCCCCATACCGTTTCCACCTTTTTACTTTGGTGATGTTGCAACTAAAAAAAGGTTCTCCAATGCAGAGATGCAGTTGCAGAGGGACATTTTGCTCCCGTCCCTCTTCTTCTTCTATTGTTTCTCACCACAGTGCTACTCTTATACCTACTGTTTGCCTTTACCCACCTCGCTACTTTCCCTACACCCCCCGAAGCAAAGCCAAGCAGTCACACCCATAAACATACGAAACACAGTGCAAAAAAAAAAAAGAAGTCTTTTATGGCCGACGAGGAACCACGCGACATTAAACTTGATCTTGAAAAGGACTGCCTGGCGAACAACTGCCAACATAAAGTGCTCGCCTACAATGCCTGCCTCGAGCGCATCAAGGATATCCCTTCAGAAAAGGAGCCTCACTGCTACCACCAATACTTTGATATAGTTCATTGCGTCGATGTGTGCGTTGACCCAAAGCTGTGGCCAACGTTGGTGTAACGTCAACGGGACTTTTAAAAAATGGGGGAGAGGGTATGATGCTATGGGAGGGATCAAATCAAAGCAAGAAGGAGCAATGCAGTTCTCACTGGTTGTGACTGG
>NW_027123390.1:5086-5284 GCF_001457755.1 Trypanosoma equiperdum
ATGGGGGAGAGGATGTGATGCTATGGGAGGAATCAAATCAAAGCAAGAGGGAGCAATGCAGTTCTCACTGGTTGTGACTGGGTTCTTGTCCACTTATTCGCTTATTTACTTTAACTATCGGAATTGAAGGAAAAGGGTAGGGAAATATATGCGACTGTCACTTTAAGATCCGTGCGTAGGAGTGAGCAACCCCTTGCC
>NW_027123417.1:0-94 GCF_001457755.1 Trypanosoma equiperdum
TGCTAATCTCTTTCCTTGAGATAGCCCGGCTCGGTTCCACTGCATCCCGCGCAACGACGGGTCGGGATTCTCTTCCACATCACCGGACAGCAGC
>NW_027123417.1:209-3057 GCF_001457755.1 Trypanosoma equiperdum
ACACCACGATGATGTGGCCGCCATCGCCAGAGAATCTTAAATTTTTAATTAAATTTATATGAAAATGGCATATGAGTTTAAATTACTAGTGTGATAAGGTACGTAAAGGAAATTCTATTTTTATTTTATTTATTTAGTTTATTTTTCTTTTTTATTGAATATTAAGAGTAGTTTAAACAAAAATAATGATAGAAGAGAGTTGTGATAGTATGGAAGTATTACTATGTGAAGATTGTTGTTGAATACAATGCGGATGGGCAAAATACAAGCACTTAAAATGGTGAAAGGATGCAACGAAATTAAGTTAGTGAGAAAGAATGGGCAGGAACGAACAGGTATATTATTATAAAAGAAAATTCGGAGCTGTGGTAAACTTTACTGGCTTCCAAACGCAGAAATAAACGATAGATGATTGTGCAAAAGAATACGGAGGAGACAATTAAGAGGGGACGCAACACAGAACCGAACAAACATTTGTGCTACGCTGGTCGCGCACAGACAAAAATAACACCCTGCTGTCCACAGCCCCAGTAAATACCGGTGGGAAAAGAGTGAGATACCACGCATGTGAACCAGCGGAGTCCTCCTAATAAGTGTAAAAAGTTAGCAGTGACATTCTTCAAACTCTTTATTGGTATTCTTTCATGAGAGAAAGATACTTCAGTGAGCGAGTAATCCGTATAAAAGTGTTTGCTGATGCGAAACTAATGAATCAGATTTTTTAAAAAAGCAACACGAATAGCGCTTTTTGGCCAAAACTGGAAAGTATTAGACGGTATAGCCACAAACTGAAACAAGATGATCACAAAAAGAGACATAAAGTTAATGGTGTGCAGGAGAAGCAGCAGCGTTGCCTGGTAATTCTGAGCGAAAGCGGTGCAGCTACATTAGAAGCAAACCGGCTTCGATAAAGAAAATAAATATAATTGGTTTTAGTGACAAATAACATAGAGAAAGATAGATTGGGATTTAAATTAGATATTTTTAGACTAACCTTAATGCATTTTTTGACTCAGAAACAATTAAATCCTAAGTAACAAACCAAAATATGATGTCTTTCATTCCCTCCTCAAATTACACAGCATTACTCGTCTATTAATGACACCATGGCAAAGAAGAAGCACAAAAAGTGCAAAACAACAACCAGGACACAAAAATCTAAGACAGCGGCAGCACTAAAAATGCTGAAATCACAAAAGAATGCACAGAAGGACAGACAACAAATCTAAATCTAACAATAACACAGCAGTCAACTTAAACCCCCGCTATCCACTCTCGAAACACCTTAGGTAGACTTATGCGGCACGAACAACCAGGCTGTTCAGCAACACTAGCGGCGGCAACGCTCATTCTTCAATTGCTTGCCAAACCAGCAGACGCCGCCAACGAGGCGTTAGCAGCCAAAGGCTTCGGCGATGCCTGTAAACTTGCAACAAAGCTGCGAAGCTATGGCCACTATGTGCAGACGATAGCCAAAGAACTACCTTCGACAATCTTCGCCACTGAGAACTTGCTGCGGGAACTAGAAACAGCTGTATAAAACAGTGCTCTGACGGCCGACGACGGCACTCTAAATTTCTACATTTACTGTCAGAACGCGGTCACAAACGCCAAACAGGCGGTAACAACTCAACTATCGACGGCGGTACACAAAGCAGGCGCAGCAGCAGAAGCAGCCGGAGCGGTAATGGAGACTGTGCAACTGTTTTTCAAAGCAGAGGACGGCGGCAAATTTTGTATGAAAAAAACACATAGCGACGGCGACGCCGCAACACTCAATGAGATTCAAAGCTGCGCAACAGGGGGCAAACTAAACCTGCACCACGGAGCCAGTACACTGACGACACCACCAGACCACAGCCCGGAGCTGGCAGCAATAGGCAGCGGAGCACAGGCAAGCAAGGCGGCCACTGCCAGCAAAGGCTGCAGGCTAACGACAACGCGAGTAACAGATGGGGTCGTCGACGGCGGAAGCAGCACGCTGAACAAGCTGCAACTAGCAGCAGGGCTGCTAACGATCACGAACAATGCGCCGTCAAACACCGTGTGGGATAACACTGGAATAATAACTGCGGACTCAGCTCTGAAAGAGCTCGACGATCTGAAAACACAAAACACAAAAGGACTAGAAACCAGTCTCACAGCGCTTAAAAACCTGCAAATTTTCGGCACAGCCGACGACGAACACGAATTCGAGCCAAATAAAGAAACTAAGGAAAACCTAGGACTAGGCACTGATGCATCAACGGTGACCATTACAAAACAAACGCAGCAAGCCATAAACAAAGTCCTAAAAAAGCTAAAACAAAATAGCGATGCCAGTGGAGACGCAGAGACAGCAGCGGCGCGTAGAAAAGCACTCAAAGAAAAACTAACCCCAAAACAGCAGGTGAAAAAAACATGCGATATACCAGCTACCGAAGATTCCTGCAATGCCATAAAGGAAGAAACAGCCTGCAATGCAAGCGCAGCATGTAGTTTTAATAACACAGAAACTGACAACAACAAAAATTTCTAATTTAACGCCAAAAAAGCCTTAAAAAGTGGAGTCCCTGTAACACAACCTCAAAAAAGAAACGCCGAAGCAGAAACAGAGAAATGTACAGAGAAAGAGCAAAAAAACTGCGAAAAAGATATTGAATGCAAATGGGAAAATAATACTTGCAAGGATTACAGTTTTCTCGTAAATAAGAAATTGCCTCTGAGTATGACTGATGCTTTTCGTGAGTTTGGTAGAATTTTAAGGGTTTTGATAATTTATAAGAACTTTCTATAGAAGACATTTGATAAATTTATATATATATTAAAATCTTTTGATGAAAATGTGCAATTTTTGAGAATAAAAACA
>NW_027123417.1:3067-3315 GCF_001457755.1 Trypanosoma equiperdum
AAGAATGTTAGTACGACATCAAGAGAAATAAGGATAAAATAAGAGTGTTGTAACCGTGTATATACTCGTATTATAATGTTAGTGGCCAAGACCAAATAGATAGAAATAAAAGTTGATGCTTTTAAAACAATAAAAAGTATGAAATGATATTACGTGAGTGAGAAACAATGAGAAAAAGCGAAAAAAGATGTTATTCTATTGAGAAAGTTTATAGGAAGGCAGATTATACACAACTTCAAACGCAGAAA
>NW_027123417.1:3325-7527 GCF_001457755.1 Trypanosoma equiperdum
GAGGAGGCTTTACTAATGAACGGCGATGGTATTTTTGTGAGAAGATGACCTTTCTTCGTCATTCGCAGCAAAAGCAGATGGAGCAGGTGCTCGCTAAAGCATATTGAAAAATACTGAGAAAGGAATAAGAAACCATTGATGGAAGACAGTAGAATAACTCTATGAAGTACGGAAAGGCAGAAATGGCACGCCACCTCTACCGTATTTGCCCAACAGACAAACACTAAGGCCGTTTAGAGAGGGTAATTCATACAAGGGTGATCTTTGGCCAGCGACGAGCAGCACAAATAATAAAAGAAAAAGCAGCATAAAAAGATTTTTCTCCACCTATATTTTTAACTATTTAATGGCACCGCTACAAAGACCCAGCACATGCTAAAAAAGGCCAAAGAGAGATTTTCCCCTTGAAAAAAACGTCATTGCTTTTCTCTCCCGGCGGTGAGAAATATATATGAAACTGTAGAATAAAAGCACATTGTCAGTCATAAAACCTAACGTTTTGGACATAAACATGTTTTCAATGCACAATAAAAATAAAACCCCACTGCGGCCTGCGCGCAAGGGAAAATTTGATGCACTCGAGACTGCACAAGGTAGCATAGTGAAAATTGTTTTAAAGCAGACTTTCAAATGTAAAAACTAACGTACGTTCACCGGCACCGCCTTTGCTTTCAAAATCCAAAACAAATTTCTCAAGTATACGGTGAAGACCAGACAAAACTACAAATTTAAATCCTCTAACATAGATCCCAACCGGAGGGCTAGAAACGAAGCAAGATTGCAAAACAGCAACAGCAAGGTGAAGCGTGCACAACTGCATACCAAGATGTTCAGTATAGTCACCGTTGTGGCAATAGTGAAACCGTGCCGGCACCATCTAGCACCACAGATAACACGGCACACGACGGAAGCAAGAAACCGGCCTAAAAAGCGGCTTTCAGCCGCGATCTAACAGATGCCTACGTGAAAAAAATTGTTTCTACCACGGACATTACTGCGAAACTCGGAAAGCAAGCAGAATATTGTGAGTTAGCGGCGGCAGCATCTACCAGCGACGACCTGGTCGCTGTGCTTGACGAGCTGGCGGCATATGCAAAACAAGCAGCAACAAAAGTATCGGAAACTACACAAGCAAGCAGGGCCGAGCTGTTTCTCGAAACGACCTTAAACCTTCGAGAGCGTGCGGGTTTTCTAATGGGAGTCCTAACGGATGCAGTGAGCACTTACGAAAGCGACAGAAAATCCCTGCCAGGCAATTCCGGAGCGTTCAAAGTGAAAAAGTGGCAGCAGCAAGCCGCAGCACCGCAGTGCACGTAGCAGAAAATAACGTATCTTACAATAGTGCAGTTGAGTTTCTCTTATAAGCCATAGAAAAGAAATTTATAGGCATTTGACACCGTCGTTGCATCCACTTGCAGCTCTATGTGCCATTCAGTACAAAAGAAAGTGGCGGTAGTAAAACTTAGTGCAACTGATAGAGTCTGCCGAATTATATTTAGAGGCAACTAGACACCCAAACAGGAATACAGGCATCGTAACAGAAGAATCTCTTGTTATAGATAAACCTTATGCAGGAAAAAAGAAAAGGAGAAAACCAGCAATGTGCGCATCGGCTTTAACATCCGTACTAGTGTCATTGAAAACACGGCGGCGCAGCAACACACCAATAAACGGGAAGGAACAGCGCAATCAGCAAAGAAAATGTTCTTTTTGGCTCCAAAATGCTTTAAAAATAGCACACCTCATGGTACAAAGTAAGTATAGTGACAAAATGACGACAAACTGTTAACTCTTAATAGCTTTGTACATAAAGAAACAGACACTGGCCGTGAATAAAAGATATTTGACCAAAGTGGTTAAACAGAGTGGAAAGAAAAAAGATGAAGAATTATTGGGGACTCATTTTGAAAACAATAAGAAGCAAATAACAAAATTGGAGAGAAAAAGCAGTGTGTGCTCAAATGGCTTTCTAGTGGATCAATTCGGTAACCAAGCTCCTTGATGCCGGCGCGGCTAAGGTCCTTTTCTTTCGCAAGAATGTAGACAGCTTTGAAGGAGCCAAAGCACACCGCCATGAAGCAAAACGGTACTGCCATATTAGCCGGATCCGGGAGTGGAGTTAATTAATACGCTACAAAGGCATAAAGACGTAGTCAGGGGAGCAGATGTTCAGTTAGATTCACAGTAGAAGGGGAAAAAGCACAGCGTTCAGCGGTAATTACCTCTTCACAGAGTGAAAGAAGCTGGAACAATCAAAGCAGGCAGACACCATCACATTAATGGACGTTTAAGATAAATGTCTGTCAAACAAACTCTCCCTTGCTAAAAAGGGCTGTAGTCTTTGCATTATTGTTTTACTGGGTACTCACCTGCTGAAAAAAATGCGCAGCGTACATAATCTAGCAAGGAAAAGTTGTAACCTCAAAGGAGCCCAGGTGGCCGTTTTCTTTTTATTAATGAAGGTTACGGCGAGCAGCAGCGACCCAACGAGTCTGACGGCCACAACCACACAATGCAAAGAGATTTTCTTTAACAAAAAACTATCAGATCACTTTACAGAAGACGTAAAGCAAGCACGCCAGAGACTCAGCAAACTCAGGGCAGAGGCACTGGCGTTTGAGTTGGCGGCATGGACACCGACTTTCAAAAGCTGTGCACCACAATACCGTGCTCTTGCGGCAATAGCAGCAAACAAAGCGGCGGCTCAACAGGAAGCAATCGCAAAACATGAGGAGGTGCTTCTAGAGGCCGCATTAACGCTAAGGGAACGCAACGGCAACCTTAAGGCCTTACTACAAATAGGACCAACAGATTACAGCCTAAAGGAAGGAAGCGACTTCGGCGGCGGCACTGCAATACGAGGCGGCAGCACGGGTGTACTACACGGCACACCAAGCAACGAAAAAAGTTGCAAAACTGGACTGGTAAACACAAAGACAGAACAGGCCATCTGCGACTCGGAATGGCAAACACCAGGCGACACGTCCAAGGCGGCCGAACAAATTCAGCAACTCACAGCAACGCCAACCACACCCGACACCGAATTTGCGCCGTTAGACGTGGAACTGGACATCCGTCTGATCGGAAAAGCCGATTCGATAGGTGCAAGCGAAGTTTACGGACCAGGTGCATGTGCAAACACTGGGACAACACTAAAAGGAGACGTCGACCACGGCATTGGTTTGGCACCACCAGGCAAGCCCGCGGCGATTCAACGACCAGCAGAAACCGAGCTGCACACAAAAGCAGGAGGGACAACAAAGTGTGTAGAGCAGCAAAACACTGACAAGCTTATAGTAACAGCAGCCGGGACAGCGGCAGCGGTATGCAGAGGCAAAGAAGCGGCAATGTTACTCGAGAAAACCGTCGCAGATAGCACGCTAGCAGACTTGACAGCACAACCATACGTCCAAAACATAGTTTTTCTAATACAGAAAGGAGCAGTTGACCAAGGCGACAGTGGACCATCAAAGGAAGCAGCCGCCAAGGCTTTCTTCGGAGGTCCAACTGTCGACATAAGTAAAGAATACATAAAACCTCTAAGCACAGAAAAGGTAAGTTACAAAATTGGCGAAACCGAGACCAGAGAAAGTATTGAAGCTTTATCTGAATCCGAAAACATCGGCTGCGCATTAGCAGTTGCGTTCAGAGACTTAAAAAGCAAAGCGGAAGCAGCGGTTGACCCTTCCAAGAAAAAAGAGTCAGAAGACAAAACAGAAGAAAAGAAAGAGGGGGATAATACTGGAAAACATGTGTGCAGCAGCCTTCTGAACCAGAAAGCTGATGAGGGAGAAAATCAGGGTGGAACAAAACACTGTAGATGGAAAGGAGAAAATAGTGATGGGTCTTACAAATGAACTTATAAATGCAGTGATTCTAGTTTTATCGTCAACAAACAATTGTCTCTAAGTGTGGCTGCTATTGTGAGTTTGGTGAAAATTTTTAATTTTACAATTTTAATATTCTAAATTTTTTCTTGCGTTGATAAAATTTGATATATTTAAATAATTTTTGAAAATATAAGGGATTGAAAATATTTGTAAAATGTGCATGATGGTGGCCTATGTATTTTAAGCGGTAGAGTTATGGGGTATGAAAAATAAATGCTGCTATAATTTTTTTGCTTACCTTGTTTGTTTGGTGGACATTAGTTAGGGTTACAATCTTAAGGATAATAATAATAATAATAGGAGAGTGTTGTG
>NW_027123417.1:7547-8124 GCF_001457755.1 Trypanosoma equiperdum
GATATCATTAGTGGTGGTGGAGAGTACTAAATTGATGGAAACAACAGAAGCAATAAAAGAGAGGAGGAGGATTCAGTGTGAAAATGAGGATACTCACAGAGGAAACGAAGAATATATTTGAAGAAAAGGCCGAAGGCGAGGTAAAAGAGTACAATTTGAATATATATCAGATTTAAATACAGTTATGACGACAAGCATTATCATGCATGGGAATATTATGGAACGGCAACGATTGTCAGATGAATTACACTAGACAAAGCACTAAAGTTCTTCGTCATCTGCAGAACTAAGAGCAATATAAGCATAATATTCATGTTTTAGATTTAGATACAAAGCTGTACGTTTTGTGATTGGATTTTTAAACTTCTAGAAAATAAAAATATACGTTGTGATGAGACTTACTATATTCTTAACCTTTCTACTTTTTTTGTTAAAACGCTGTCAAATTGTAAAGGTGTGTTAGTGCATGATATTTTTGTCCATGAGAACTTTTTAAATACTGTTGCTATTACATTTGGTGTGTGAAAACGCTGTTTCCCTTAAAAATATTGGTGTAAATAACATAACAAATATAACA
>NW_027123417.1:8134-8862 GCF_001457755.1 Trypanosoma equiperdum
AATGATCCTAAGAAGCCTAGATTGTTTGTCGTCGTCATTCAAACTCATGTAACTCAAGGATGGTTTACGCTCATATTAAGTGTCAAGCTAACCTATGTTGAAATTATTACAATTGCAGTGGGATGTTTGTATAGTCATGTCAGACGGTCTAGATGGGTTATGTAATATTTAAAAAAACATAATGCAAGTGATGAAGATATTGTAATAACTGTAGATGGATCTGATGTTATTGTTTCTGAAAAAGAGAAGTATAAAAATGCAGTGGAGTATTTTATGCAGAATGCCGCTGCAACGGAAAATAAGTTTAGTGAAGATGAAATAGTGAAAGGAAATCAAATATCTCCGATTCAGTTTATAACAACTGCGGATTGTACTGCACCTCACTTGGACTTGATAGTTTATTCGGATCACAAAGAACATACAGAACGCTGTTGATGGTTTTTTGAGATGGCAAGCAAGACGGAAGAAGAGAAAGGTCTACCGCCTCTACTTAAATTTACCGACACCTGCAAACCATACCTCGGGGGCGGTAATTTAATAGCACGAGTGTGGGCATTTAAGAGGTTTAAAACCGCCTTCGATGAAGTGCTTGCGGTGGCTGATGAATGGTGGTCCGAGCAAAGTATTTATATTCCCTTGTTGTTGTGGAGTGTGAAACTGGAAGAAAAAGCAAGCAGTAGATTCGTTTTGCCAAAGGGTCTGATAGGGTTAGATTACGAGGAGCGGTT
>NW_027124712.1:0-316 GCF_001457755.1 Trypanosoma equiperdum
CCTTTTTTGGTTACATGGACTTTGGTCGTGCTGTTACTGGCTCTGTGCTTCTGATGTATGACCCAGTGAATGAACCTGCAATTATGGTCGGTTTCGTTGGTGTGCTCGTCAAGCTATGCGTATCATACGCTATTCTCGCTATGGCTTGTCGTAATGCACTGTATGATGTCGTGGGATGGAATGCCGACAAGGTTGCCTTCTGGAAGCATTGCATTGCCGTCGTTACTCTCTCTATCGTCATGCTGTTGTGTGGCTTATTCATCCCGAAGATCACAACTGTGCTGGGGTTCGCTGGTTCCATCTCTGGTGGGTCGCT
>NW_027124712.1:326-1045 GCF_001457755.1 Trypanosoma equiperdum
ATCGCTGGGTTTCCTATTTCCCGCCTTATTGGTGATGTATTCCGGTGGCTTTACGTGGCAAAAGGTGGGTCCGTTTTATTACCTTACTACATACGCTGTATTACTTACAGGTGTTATTGCCATTGTATTTGGTACGGGAGCGACCATCTGGGGAACTGCGACTGGTTAATTGGTTTATGTGTAGCATATCGGAATGTATCGTTTTAACGGGTTTATCGAGGCATGAACAGTACTATAAGTGCTGTAAAATAATATTATCATCACTATTATAGCAATGACACTGAGCGTAAACGTTACTAATAACACGGAAGTGAATGACTAGGCGACTTCTCTTTCCGCTTCACTACTCAAAAATATAACAACACATATTTTGTTTTTCTGCTGTTTCTGACAGTATAGTCCCCAACCCCAACTGAATCGCTTCAACCCAGGTCGGTTGATGTTTTTTCCCTAGTTGGCAATGCGCTCCAACATATCTTCATTTAGTCTATGCGTGGCATCTGTAGAGTGGCTGAAACGCCTCATTGAACATCGAAATATAATAATTCTTTCGTAACTTCAATTATCTGCAAAGTGCCACAATAACTACACAGCAATAAGGGCGTCTCGATCCACCTTAAAAAGGGGTATTATATGCCAATACCCTCAATGGCAACAATCAAAGAAAATAACATATCGATGACGAACCGATTCCTCCCCGTCTGCATTGTGCCGGTGCC
>NW_027124712.1:1055-5961 GCF_001457755.1 Trypanosoma equiperdum
GTGGCTGGGACAACGCCATCTGTCTCCAGTTCTCGCACGCTGTTCTTCGACCGATATTTCATTATCTATTTTTTTTCTTACTGTTTTTGTTATGTCGATTATTATTTTAGCGTGGGGTTAATCCTGTTGTATGATGTAAACTAGTTGTATTGTTGCAATTATTTTTTTTTTATTCCGAGAAAAGGTAAATTTGGGTTGTCTGATCACATGTTTAAACTTCTTCGTATCATCACTCCGTCCCTGGCTCTTTGGTTCTTAACACCAGGACAGTCGACTTCGTTCACATTGCGTGGGCATCTCCCTCAGTCCCATTCGCTGTACCTTTTCTCCCCAATTTCTTCTAGACTTTCCAAAGGCACAAAAGCAGGACAGACAGCGCCTCTTATGCATCCTGACGGAACCACTGCGCCTGATTCCTGGAGGCTCACGAGCCCACCAGACTCCGTTGAGGCGGGGGCCACTGAGGGTGCGGCAACAGGTTCCTCAATCCCACATGGATCATCGGAGGCAACAGGTGACAAGGTTGGTGAAAACAATGACAGAGACCAATTGACCGCTTCGGGGGGGGAACGTTCGCAGCCATTCATGGAGTGCGTCAAAAAAGTGATACCGCCGGGTGGTTTGGTCTCCACAGTGTTCAATCTCGCTGCCATGTGCATCGGTGCCGGCATCCTCGGTCTTCCCGCAGCAGCTAATAGCAGCGGTCTGGTGATGATGTTTGTGTATCCTACAGTTATTGTTTTTCTTTCCATATACTCGCTCTACTGCCTCGCCACGCAGATAGAAAGGCACGGTCTAAAGTCCTACGAAGGCATGTCGAGGGCGCTGCTGGGTCCATGGTCCGCTTACCTTACTGGCGTGCTGCGTGCGCTCAATACCTTTGGCGCCTGCGTGGCGTTTATCATTGCCGTGGGTGATATCCTGAGTGCCATTCTAAAGGGTACCAACGCTCCAGATTTCCTGAAGCAGAAGTCAGGCAACCGATTGCTAACGTCCATCATCTGGCTATGTTTCATGCTCCCACTTGTAATACCCCGCAGCGTAAACACACTCCGCTACATATCAACCATAGGAATTACATCCATCTGCTACCTTGTTGTCGTTATCGTGGTGCATTCGTACATGAATGGATTACCCGACAACATCAAAAAAGTGCATTTGACTGGTGCCCCAGGTGATGAAGGCATTCACCTCTTTGGCACAGGAAATAAAGCAGTGGAAGGTCCGGGCGTCTTCATGTTCGCTTTTCTCTGCCAAGCGAATTCGTTCGAAGTATACTTGGGTATGCCGAAACCCAACGTGCACAGGTTTACAGCCTACACAGCCATCGCCATGGCCGTATGCTTCGTGCTGTGCATTTTCGCAGCCTTCTTTGGTTACCTGGATTTTGGTGGAGCTGTTACTGGATCTGTGCTTCTGATGTATGACCCAGTGAATGAACCTGCAATTATGGTCGGTTTCGTTGGCGTGCTCGTCAAGCTGTGTGCGTCATATGCATTGCTGGCAATGGCTTGTCGTAATGCACTGTATAGTTTTGTTGGGTGGGATGCCGACGATGTCGCCTTCTGGAAGCATTGCGTTTTTGTGATCTCCCTCTCTGCGGTTATCTTATTGTGCGGTCTCTTCATCCCAACCATAAACACGGTGTTTGGCTTCGTTGGGGCTGTTTGTGGAGGCTTTCTTGCCTTCATTCTCCCTTCGCTATTCATCATGTATGGCGGGGGCTGGTCCCTGAAGGCGGTTGGATGGTGCCACTACCTTGCGACATATGCAGTGCTGTTTGCAGGGGTGGCATTATGCGTATTTGGTACAGGCGCTACCGTGTACAGTGTCGCAGTGGAGTGGTAACGATAGAAGTGGGGCGTCACTCGTCCTTCTCCATACATGCCCCGTGTCGAGCAAATATCATTGGGCATATGCTCTCTAAAGCCCTATTGGGCCCGTGAGATGTTTTCCTCCCCTTTTATTATGTTTTAATGCGTACGTATTATCATTATTGGATTTACTCCTCTTCCGGTATGCTCACTCGAAAACGTGTACCTCCGGCCCAACCAGAGGGAGATAGTGTAAAGACGCAGGGATACAGGCTGTGGTGCAATTATCCATTACTGTCTCATTTAATATTTTATTGATATAGCCAATCTTTTCAGCGGTAGCAGCCTTTTTGTGTGTGTTTTAACTCCTTTCGGAGCGACGTCAGTAATAAGGGAGAAAAGCGTCGATGTCTCTTGGGTTTTGGTTTTTTTTCATTGCTTAGTGAGTCTCCAAGTAAGTCACTCTTCGAGTTGCACACCACTCGGGTGCATATGAATGGTGGCGCTTCTCGCTCCGTTAACTTCACTGTTTTTTGTTGTTGTAACTTAATCCCACTAACACAGCACCCGACTAGGGATGTTCCGGGAAGCTATAAAACGTGCGTGCATATTGTCAGAGAAGGATCATCTGAGCATGCTGATCGTTGTTCCCCTAGGATTCGTTCTTGATCTCCTTCTTTATCTACTCTCCCTTTGCTTTCCTTCCTCCTCATATTCTTTACGCTCTCTGTTGCAGCACAAATGTTAGCGATGGGTGACCCGGACATCCCTTAGTTCCTTCTTTTCAGCAGGTTACCTGTTGGCGTTTGATGATTGTACCAATATCGGAGCTACAAGCAAAGTTGGCAGTATGCATATATGTTACAAATGCATGTACCCGTTGAACACCACTGTGGTCTGTTTCCCATTGCGTCTCCAGGGCTGATATGTATGCATTGTGTTTGCCCTGAATCATGAACGCGGCCGCGCAACTCCTGGAAAATGGTGTCTGGTACGTTCTTTGTTTTGTTCCTTGCCGCGGCTGCATGACAGTAGACAGTTATTAACTGGATGTACAAATACACAGAGCCTTCCTTCATAAGGTTGAAAACTAAGGATAGTCATGTGTTCTAACAAACAATCACAAGTGGATGTTTCTTCGGCACTTCACGCCGAACCGAATGCATCTACTCTCGTCTCTTGTAATGTCTCTTGGACTCGGAAGATGGCACCCGTCAGCTCATGGGGTGTCGCGACAATGGGGAAGAGGAAGGGTTAACGCACGCACTACTGTTCGTGATGCACGAGAGCCAAATAATCTGCTGCTGACGAAGGGCGCATCGGTCTAATGGGTGTACCCCATTACCATTACTGTTTAGCGCCGTCCTATGTGTTGGCTCTGAAAGCAGTAAGTCGAATCTGCGCGAAGTACTGAAGTTTTACTGCTGCGCTCTGGAGCCGCTGCACTACATGCGGAGGGGACGTATCCTGAATGTGCGCCTCAGGTAGGGAGGGAAGTAGACCTTTGTTGCTCTTTCCCCTCGGCGAATAGGCGAAATCAAGTGGAAGGGAGGCTGTGCGAAGATTTCCCACTAAAGCCCCGAAAGTGGGAGCGGTTTTGTGGACTTCATTTTTCTGATGCTTGTATAAGTTCATAAATGTTTTGAGTGTGTCGGTGTTTTATCAATCCCTATGTGCGCTTGAATGGGCGTATTTGTGGTTCGATCGATCCTGTGGATCGGCAGGGCCTAACGACTTTTGGCGGTAAGTTTCTTTCTCCCCCTTGTCTTTTGCCTTGTTCCTCCCCCAGTAGCATGTATCCCTGAATAAATCAAAGTGGCGCACACAACGTTCTTTCTTTCGTCTGCGTGCGTAGGCGTGCAGAAGTACATCTCTATCTAGTGGTGTGGGTTGACCTCCCATTTATTGTTCGTTAAGGCGTCATAGTTCTTTGTTTTCCTTTCTTTTTCTTTCCATCGTAAAAAACCACTGGTTCCCGAACTCAAATGGGAGGAGTGAAGTTCGCCGTGCTGGCACTGCTTGTATTTGCCTTGCTGTATGTCGTCACGCGCGTTTTGTTGACACGTCACCGATCAAATCCGCGAAACGACGGACGCCAACAGCACACGGAGCCTAGTTGGGACATCACCAACGGAGCCAATATTCCTGTGGTTCAGCCAATGGAAAGCACACCACCACTGTCAGAACCAGGCGTGTTGCTGGCTATTCCTTTAGCATGGCACCGGGAGATCCCTCTGTCATCGAGACCAAGTAGAAGTGACACGGGAAATAGGCCAGTAAATCCCTTAGAACGCGCACCGGACGGACCGGAGGTCGTCTACTCTCATGCAAAGTACATCCCCCGAGCCTGAAGTGCGTCTTGACAGGAGCTAAAGATAGATTCGGATGAAGGGTGCAAAAAAAAAAAACGGCGACAGCTGCAGGAGGCGTGCGGAACGCATTTAGTTGCATAAGTCAGTGTGGAGTGGGAAGTGCGGGTGAATAGGTCGTAGCAACTTGTTGCCGTATGGAACACATCGTGCTGTCCTTTTGAGGGAGACTGCGTATGCAATAAACTTTGCCCACCCTAAGCTTTGGGCCGATCTCACATTGTTGCACGGCGTGTTTCCGCTTCCTTTTAGCACAGGTATGTTATATGTGTATCCTAAAGGTGTAGGATATGTATATTTTAATAGTATCTTTGTTGCAGTTGAATGTTTATTTGTGACATTATTATTTTGTATTATTATCATACACTTTGTCTGCGCAAATCCGCTACAGATGAAGGACTTTTTAGAGGTTGGAGAGGAAAAATAATAGTAACGATGACAATAATGACATTCAATGGGGGGGTGGTCCACGTCACTGGGTGGGTTGACTGCCACTGCTGATGACCTTCATGATACAATACTCTTAATGCTGGTGTGTCGGTGGTCGTTGGCCGCATAGGCTTTTGCAGCACTGGCTCTGTCACTGCTAACATGGTTTCCCTCTTCTTCCTCGAACACGTATGCTCGCTGCCGCGGACTACTCGTACATCCACATGCGTCTCTTACCTTCATATCTTTCAGTTGATAAGTACGCACACACACACACACACACATATATATATA
>NW_027124712.1:5971-7656 GCF_001457755.1 Trypanosoma equiperdum
TTAACGCATATCCCTGAGGTGTGTCGTTCGCGCCCGCATTGCGCAAGCCGTGTGTCCGCTCACAAAGGCATCATACTCGTTGCTCAGCGTGACGACAATTCCCTTCGCTGGCCATCAAGCAGAGGAACTTGTGGGAGTTGTAAAACAAAGGTCAAAAAGAAAGGAGGTGGGGCCAAGGGGACATGGAAACCACGCACATAATCAACGTGGTTTCTTTTAGTGTTCTATTCTTTTGCCTACTTACGATAACAATTGAGTACGTAGTTTCGAGTAGGCGGCAGCGCCGCCTTGCGAATGCGAGGTCACGGGAAAGAGAGCATTTGGAAGTCACCAGACGTAACACCACGGACCATATGCGCAGAAAACTGACGCGACAGGCCATCGAGCTCCTTCTCGCCAACGGCTACGTGACTGAAGGAATCGCCTTAGCTTCCATGGTGGGGACTACGGAGGTGCCTGTGGATAGGGAGTTACGTCCCAATAGGCCTCGACGGAGGCCAAATTTAGTCACCGTGGCGGACGGTAGTCGCATGAGCATAAGTCGTGTAGTGCAGCGGGCGCGAGCAAATGGCCAAGCACCCGATGCTCCACCTGGTCCTGTGCTCATGGAGCTCCTTGAGAAGCTACAGCAGCAGATGCAGCGTGAAAATGAATCACAGCCCTTCAGTGGGCCGGTACACACACCAGTGGAAGAGCTGGTGGTGCGGTTAGTGAAGTTGGAGGGGGACGCGAAGGGTCTTGAAAAGCCCTCAGCTGCAGATGAGACATATGGGAAGCCAGTTGAGTACACCATAAATCCGGCCAACAGTTCTATTTGGTACGTTGGGAACAACTGTTGGTGAAGCGGTGGCAGTGTTTATATGAAAAAAGTAGAAAGTGGGGGAGCGACGGCGCGCCTCTAATCATTTCGAGTGTATGTGTTCCGGCACAATTCAAGGGAATGTGTAAAAGGGACATGTGACTTTAATCCTCCGTTAGGAAAAAAAAAGTTGAGGAGCAAGGAAATAGGCTTCGGGTGCCGTATTTCAATTGGTTATCTCCTTAGTTGTTGTCACACATTATTTTTTGGAGCTTTCTCTGGAGGTGACTACTTCGTTGTTGTTTTACTGAAACTTCTACCCATCTTTTTTTTGTCTCCATTGATTTACCCTCACATGTCTTTGTTCCCCGTAGCGATAGTTGCTCCTTGTTATTTATTTTACTGTTTCTACCGCCCGGTTTTGCTCAAATTTGTCATGTGATTATTGTGCAATCGTGTCATTAATAACGTCATTCTCAGCTTCTTTTCGCCTTTTAAAGTAGAAGGAGTGCAGTGCTTCGGGGGCTATAAATTGGGCTATGAATATTTCCTTATTTGTTTGATTGTTACCACCACTTTTTTATTTTATTTTACTTTCTCCTCTCTGCGTTCATATTTTTGTGTTTTTTAGACGTTATTGTCTTTTCTTTTTTCTCCTTTAATTATACACGAAAAGTGTGAAGAACCCTCTCTTTTTTTATTGTGTCAGTCACCTCCTTTCTTTCACTTTTTTCCCTTACTCCACACAATTACCCATTTCGATGCACAACCATGTATAAATTTCTTTTTTCATTGTTTGCCGTTGATCTCCCACGTGCTTATACGTGCTTATCGCCCTCATACCTTTCAGTTGATAGGTACACACACACATATATATATATATATA
>NW_027124712.1:7666-9283 GCF_001457755.1 Trypanosoma equiperdum
CCCCTGAGGTGTGTCGTTCGCGCCCACATTGCGCAATCCGTGTGTCAATCTGTAATTTCCCCATCGGCATAAGCGGTGGCTGGTCGGCACACCGTTGCACACACGTCAGGAAAAAATTATACATTTCAGCTCGGGATCGCCCCAGTGAACAGAAGGACGAACATTCCCTTCACAGGCCACTAGTCGAGAAATTCTTGGGCGACAGCAATGGCGACAAATAAGGGAATAACGTTTCAAGTCATAGTGGGCATCGCCGCACTGCTTTCGGCGTTCATAATAATTATGATATGCATTATAGTCATCGAGAGGAGGCGTCTTCGGAATGCGAGGGCACGGCAGAACGTGCAGCTCGACCCAGCGGCACTTAATCTCACTGGTGAGCAGTTGCGCCACCGTTTGATACGCCACGCCGTTGACCTCCTTTTAGCTGATAACTATGTATGTGAGGGGATTACCTTAACTTCCACAGTGGGTGTGACGGAAGTTCTCGCGGACAGGGAATTACGCTCCACCCGCGGTAGGCCGTATTTCATTACGACGGCAAATGGTCGGCGTGCCACCATTTCACAAGTAGTGCAGCAGACGCGCGCAAGTGGTCAAGCACCCGATTCCCCGCCAGGTCCTGCGTTGATGGAACTCCTCGAGAAATTGCAGCACGCCCGAAGGGCGGAGCCGGTACCCAATGAAGCGCTTTGCAAACAAGTGGAGGAACTGATGGAGCGTCTCATAAAACTCGAGGAGGCTAATCAAAGGAAAGATATGAAAACTGATGCAGATGAAGTGTATGGGAAAGCAGCACAGTATGCAACGAACCCAGCTAATAAATGCGTTCGCCACGTCATGAACGCTGTTGGGGTAGGAAGAAGTCTGGTCGCTTCCCGATAAAATGAGACATTTAGACAAAACAGGGAAAAAAGCGTAACCTTCCGCTTCTCTTCCATCCTATGCACACACACTACGTGCGGGCGCGCTTCCCTGTAGTCGCTCGTTTGGAGCACCGTCTAGCTTGTATTCCTTTGAAATATATGGAAAGAAAAGGAGAAAGTGGGAGGAAAGGAAAATGATTCTAATATTTTTAAAGAATTAAGAGAGGGAGTGACTAAGCAATGTGTGCGCCACAAAACCAAGGAAAAGAAGAAAGGGGGAAATCAGTAACAAAAATGCAAACGTGCGTCCGGCCACCTGTTGGGACCCAAAGTGGATGAAAAATTGCGGTATATTTTAACTGCTTGATATGGTGAGGTGGAAACAATGGAAGGAGGAATAAAGGTGAGGAAGTTTCATATTCCTCTCTTTATTTGTTGATCTCCCAACACACACACACATATACACTTCCTCCTCATTACCATCCCCACTCATCATTCTTCTGTCGAGTACTTCCTTTCGTTTTGTTTTGTTTTCTCCCTTTCCTTCTCTTCCTGTAGTGTTCGTTTGTGTTTTTTTTTTTTAGATTGTGGACTGTTATTATTAATATTAATATTACAGAGAAAGGCGTAATGGGTAATTACCCAATATCTAGGACTACGGTATTGCTATACGTCGACGACTTGATTTATTTGTCGCCCTGTAATTGAATGGAGGGACGGCACACACACACACACACACATATATATATAT
>NW_027124712.1:9293-14506 GCF_001457755.1 Trypanosoma equiperdum
TGAAGAAAAAAGAAATGAAAGAACCAAGTATAAAGAAATAGCACGGGGAGGAAAAGTGAAAAAGAAAGAAAAATTCGACATTTTCTTCCACTTTGCTTAAATGTCATATTTTCGGCGTATTTCACTTTCTCCCACCTTTTTTTAAAGTGTTTTCCTTGTATGGAAAATGTACCTGGGAAGAAATCTTATTTTGGTGTGCCCATGCGTATCAGTCGTATACCTAACCATCAAAATCGGCACCACATACCTCATGTACTCATTTACTTTTATATTTCCTCATCTTCCTTGTTACTCCTTCTTCTCTTTTTTTCTTTCCTTTCTTATGATCTGGTTTTTCTCACCCTTCATTCTTCCCTTATTGTTACCACCATGATTATGATCATCACTACCATTATTATTCGTGTTGCTAATGGCGTTGTGTTGAGGCATTAGTTTTGTCTCCCCGTTGTTATTGGCGTTTTTTTTTTGTTTCCTCCGTGGTGTGTGTATGTTGTTTGGTTGTTGTTTCTTTTTTCTTTGTTCGGGTGTGTAGTTGCAATATTATTTCAGCTAACTTTTCATGCGGTTTTCGTACTGCTTTCATACAACTCACACAACTTTTCGTGTGTGTCTGTGTGTGTGTTCTTCTTTGCTTTCAAGTAACGATTTGATTATGAATTAACGTGTGTAAATGTACATATATACATATATATATATATGTTTATATATTCACGTGAAAGGTGAATTTGAAAGAAAAGTAGAGAAATATGGCAGGTGTTTTCTCGTTTCTCCCTTTTCTTTCTTTTTTTTTTCACTTTGCTGCTTCCATGTATCCACTCTTGATTTAGTGCTACCTCATCGGTAGAGGCGTTGATGTGAGTCGAAGTAAGCAGATAGAAGTGATTGATAATATTCCCCTCATGCTTTTTCGTGTTTATATATATATATATATATATGTGTGTGTGTGTGGTGATAAAGAGGACGTTGTTGTTATTGCGTTTTGGAAAAGGGGGGAAAAGGAAAATAAGGGAGGGAAAAGGCAACAAAGTCTTCTCCCTCTAACTACTTCTCTGCGTTTGAAACTTTTAATTTATCCTGAAGGTTTCGAGTTACAGGGTGCTAGCGGTATTTCGTTGTTGTTGCTAAAAGTCATGCGTGTTGCTTCTTCCTGGTTGATACATCTCACGCAGTGTCCCGTCGTTTGTTTTATTGTTCAGGAACAGGCTCAACAAAAAGAAGAAAGGAGAATTTTTTAAAAAAAGTGTTTGAGGAAAGTCGCTGCCGAGACTTCTTGCACGCACACGAGCTGTGGGTTTTGTCGATAACTGGGTTCATGTTGTGCTGATAATTTATATTCATTCCAACACGCGTTCCCACCTCTCCCTACCATCATTACCATCATTATAAAAGAAAAGGGCGTGAGACAGTAAAAGTGTTTAAGGTAAAGAACTGCCTGGAAAAGAGGGGGGAAGAAGAGGATCAACACCGGTGACTTTTTGAGGGGAGGAGGAGGAGGAGGAACTTCATACGTGCGGTGCTCAGACCACGATTATTCAGTAAGCGAAGCAGGAGTGGGAGCCACAACATCAATCTTCTTTTACACCAACCCTAACACAATAACTACGTTTACGCACATACATGTTCATGTTGAAGTGAACTAAGACGGCGCCGAAAGGGAACAATACACATATATGTATACATACATATATAAGCCTAGTGCTGAGTGGTTTAAGCACGAGCCAGTATATTGGGTTTTACACCAAACCTATCGGTCGTTGCTAGTCGCCGTAACATTTTTTTGCAGTAATGAATGCAGACCTTGCAGATCTTCACTTTCAAGGTGATTCGGGATGGGTGATGTTAGCAGTCTCCTCCGCTGAAACCAGAGAGTCCATGCAAGTGGTGCTTCCTCAAAGCGCCAGATTCAAAGGGGGAAAAATGTTGGAAACGCGAAGTCGCCCTGTCAGACTTGCCGTGATGGTTTTTGTGTGTTGTACAGAAGCCGAGTGTTTTTCTTCCTTTCACTAGAGCCTGGATCAGGACCTTGGGAAAAGGCGCATTATGGGGTAAATTGGATTGTTTCATCATAAATCAGAATATCCCACCTACTGCCCAATACGCCTTCCTTCCATTTTGGAGGGTCTTTACATTTCGACGTGCTCAACTACCGTAGGGGAACAACAGCTGCAATTAGTTCCGCGGAAACACATATAGGATAAATCAAAATATTTTCATCATCCTGGTGAGAAGAGGAATACCGCCGATGTGTGGAGTGGTGGTTGGGATAAATTCTTCAGTATTAGCATTTGCTCACTTGGCATGGAGGCTGTAAGCCCCCATAGCAATGGTGTGTATCCTACTTGATGTTGGGTTTGCGCAGCCAGTGAAGTCGCTCTCTATGTTGGGCATCTCGGAAGTTTGTAATGCTTCCCCGGGTGTTGCTTTTGCCCTCAAACGCTTGAATAGTTTCGGCAACGAACAAAATAAAAAAAAGACTTCCCTCTCTATAAAAGTATTCAGACGTGCATCGGTGGGGTAGGCCACCTTACTGGCGCTGTGGTTGCCGGATCCTGTTGCACGTCGGCCAAAAAAAGTTCGGGCGGGGTATCCCAAAGAAATATATATATGCACTTAAAAGGATACCGTGTGAGCCTGAACGAAAGCGATCGTCCGAGCAGATACAAGAAAATCAGGGTGAAAGTGCCGCCCACGTTCTTTTGCTGTTGTTGTTATTGTTGCTGACACAATGGGTCTCTTATGCATGTTAATGCAAAGGAGTGGTGAATCAAACGGCTGCAGAAAAGAAAGTGGGTATTTGGGATATGGCATGCAAGGCACTGTTGGGATGTGATTCGAGTTGCCTTCCCCCTTCTTAAATGTTGGAGAGTGGGTGCTCACGCGCCAATCTTGCATTAAAAGGGTACGCGTGAAAATGACAACAGAGGCGAGACATGCTGTGGCAGTGCAATGCTGCTGAAGAAAAAAGTGGAGGTGTTGGAAAACGATGATAATTTAAACCGGTACGGTGAGTTCGTTTACGCAACCCAGATGCCCGGGCATCGCGCGGCATTCGGGAACTGGGGGAGAGGGAAGTGGAACTTGAGCGGGCGACAACTATTTTAAGCCCTCTTTATGTACATTATCGCTTTTGTGCATGTAGTTATAATTGTACTCCCTTTGGATTGTTTACAGGGGATATTTTCTCCAAAGCACGAAGAGACAGCAGCGAAACCTTCAAGACGATTAAGGGAGCGGATGCTCATGTAAACGTATCAATCGGCAGGGAAAGTAACGTGAGAAGCGCACAGGCCAAAACGGCAGGCAGTACTGGAAGGTGCTCCTCCCATTAGGGGTGAAAAGAGCATTGCCGCAAGCGCACCGCTGTTTCGGGGCAGACAAACAGGCAGCAGTTTGGGGGGCGACCGAGAATTGATGGTATCTGTTAATTGCTTCCGCTCGGACCGGATTCATTTGCTGCACGAGAAGTAAAGCCTCTTTTGTCCACATGTTTGCCCATCGGGTCCTCTTAGTTATTGCAATCTCTCTTGCCATCTCACTTTTTAAAACAATTATCCGCTAGTACCCCAAGAGGAGAGATCTGCATAAGGCGGCCGAGCTGAGCAACTGGTACCCCAAAAAAAAAAAAAACAGCAATTACATGGCACGGCACCCTTTAGGGAATATGTACGCAATGACGGCAGAAAGGGCACGGGAGTACGGTTTTGTGTCCCACTACAATCACACAGGGAGTGAGGCGTCAGACAAACTAGCCAACAACATCACCCTGACAAGCGAAGAATGGGTACAGTTGTTGACCGGTCCCGTGCAATTTATAACGCAGAGTGGCGGCTGGGGTGGTGCGGGTTTTGACGCAACAGTGCTCCCTCAACTTCTTTTATGTTTTCCCTGGGTTATTGCTTTCCTGATGTTTCGGGTCTTCACCCAAAGGCAGCTCATACGTGTCGGTCTTTGGTTGCAAGTTGTTGTCCCTAAAGGTGGCACTGCGGCGACATTAAGCAATTCACAGCGGCGGAAACTCAAGAAGTTCCAGAACCAGGTGTGGTTGGCAACGTATTACATTGTTTCCACCATCTTTGGGTACGCCGTGCAGATTGGAAAGCCGTGGTTTGGCCTTCCCGTGAGCAAAGCAAATCGTGTTGCATTGCTTACCCCGCACCCTTACAAACCGGGCAACGGTTTACTATGTTATTATCAGTACGGACTCGGATTTTATATCGCAGAAATGTTAGCGCTTCTTACAGAATATGACATCAAGCGATCGGATTTTGTCGAATACTTTATTCACCACATCGTAACGGTCGCACTTATCGTTGTATCGCACTGCAGCTACGAGCACCGCTTCGGAGTGTATGTATTGTTAATTCATGACGCCAGTGACATTATGCTGGCTTTAAGCAAGATCCTGAACTATGTTTTAGGCGCACAAGCAAAGAGGACGCGGCAGCGCAAAGCTGGTAAGAAGGTAGACGTAGTGGAGGCAAAATCCTCATTTCTTTACAGAATGATATTTTGTGAAACTACAATGAACATAGTTTTTGTCGCATTTACGGCAGTTTTCGTTTTCTTTCGATTGGTTTGTCTTCCGTACCTCGCCCTATCAAACATTGTTTATGGTGTGAAGATACGAATGTTCACCTGGAGTTACTGTTTGTTAATTTTTCTGCTGCAGGTAGCGCTTCAGGGGTTACACATTTACTGGTTCACAATCATCGTGAAAGTTTTGATCAATACAGCTCTGGGAAGTCGTGTAGATGACATTCGCTCTGAAGACGACGAAGACGATGGTAACGTCAGGGAGAAAGCCTCGTTCAAGCACTCCAAGACGTCGTAGAGGGTAATAAAATGGCTGGGAGAGCAGTGGGAAGATGATGACTCTATTTACAAAATGTTATTTTTTTTTCTTTTTTCGTTATTTTTTTGACCTCCAGTGCCTCTGAGACACAGTGCTCTCCTGAGGAAACGTAAGATAATTCTGGAAAAAAAAAGGGTAAACCCCCTTTAGAGTTAGCGCAGGTTGGGTGCCCAAACTCATGACCTTCAGAGGTAATGACAATCTTTTCATAAGCAGCGGTGTGAGCCATGTTGTATTAGCTCAATTTCACTCCTTTCCCCGTAGGCACACATCATTTGTAGAGACCGCTGCCGCTGCAAACATGTCCACCCCTATATATATATATACATATCGTTGTGGATGCTTATTCCCCCCCCCCCCC
>NW_027124712.1:14522-15589 GCF_001457755.1 Trypanosoma equiperdum
TCTTCCCTGGATTTTCTTTTTCTTTTTCTTAGACGCACATGGGTGAATATGCTCATATTTTTATATGTAGGGTGTTAATCTGACATTCCTAGTTTATTTGAGCCGCGAACATGTGCTTGGTAACACTTACGGGGATGGGGCCGGGAGCGGAGTTATTTCTGCGGACTGTTCAGACAACCTGCAGCAGTTTGTAGAAAGTTATGCGTTTTTGGATGATGGATAAAACTCAGGTTTTATCCATGTGTTTCGCTAGGATTCCTCTTGCATTCAAAGTTCGACAAGATAAGTTAGTGGAAGGAAAGGCGAGCGATATGTTGGCGCACTGAAATTGGGGCTAACTAAACCAACTGTGAAGGAGTTATCGGGAAGGTGTTGGAAATTGCGTGGGGCCCCGAAGCCCCAAGTGGCCATTGGAAATATTTTTTTTTGGTTCAGAGAGGATCGTCGTGTTTTACATCGTGTTGTGGTGCGGTTGAAAGTATCATTACATTCGGGGCGAAACACTGTGGAAGGTAAAGAGACAGTATGCACCTCAGGCAAATAAAGCCTGTTTTGACTGTTCTCTATAATTAACCTCCCTTCCCTTTGGTTTCTCCGCCCAACTATCTGCTCCCCATGCATAATTACGCGCAACGGTAGTGCCTCATTAAATGACTTTGCATTATCATTTCGTTGGTTATTACACGTTAGTTTCTGTCTGCGTGACCTTGATTGTGTGACAGAAGTGACTCTCCTCAACTTCTTCCCCCTCTCCCTATCTTTCTAATTTGGAGTAGAATAACTAATATCACCACGAAGTTGAGTTTGTTTTTTTTTTCTCGTCAACAGCCACAAATAAGCGAAAGTATGACATCCGGAGCTGCTGCACAAGCACCAAACAAGTGCCATACCAATGAGGCGGCAGCGGAACCGTTACGCGTTCCAAACGTTCTCACGGGTGAACCGTTCGTTAGCCCCAACTCGAATGAAGGAGAAGCACTGGAGAAACCTGAAAGGCCAACCAATGCGCTGGCGCGGTGTTTCCATTTTATCTTGCCGCGCGGTGGTGCCCTTTCCGGCATCTTCAA
>NW_027124459.1:0-921 GCF_001457755.1 Trypanosoma equiperdum
CGGTTTCCAAGTTTGCTTTTGTGGTTGTTTTGACTGTTTCCTGTAAGTTTATTTTAAGGTTCCGAACTTTGCAGATCGCATAGGCTAGGCCAGCTTGGCCTACTGTGCCCTTCTCTTTGTCGGGGTCGCCATCTGGACAGCGCCCGCTGCTGCCTTCTCCCTGTGTAAGCTGGACGTCCGTTAGTGTTGCATCCGTTTTGTCCGCAAATTCAATTGTTGCGCCTATTCCGTGTGTTGTGCTTGCTAGTGCTGCGCTGGAATCCTGGCATTGGCCCTCGTCCCTAGTGCCCATGGCGTTGCCGATTGTGACTTTTACATGCGCTGTTATTTTGAGGCTTCTTCGCTTGAACATCGCATCTGGAGTCGCTTTGATGTGAGATTCCTGGCTTAGTTCTGTATATGCGCCCTTAATCGCGTACTTGGCTGCGGCTTGTGCTTTGCACGTCGCGTGTTCTGCGGCGTCGGCCGTAGTCGTCACCGCGCAATTGTAAGTTGTTGTGCCGTAGATGGAGGGATTGTCGCTTGCTTTTGTCGCTGTTCCGCGCTTTTGTTCGGTTGTGGGGTAAATCGTGTAGAGTAGCTGTAGCTGAGCCTCTATTTTAGCAAGGGTTTGTAGACTGCTGGTCATTACTTCTTCCGCTACATTAATGGCTTGGGACTGCCTTGCCGCCCTCGCTCTTGCCAGTGCTTCCAATACATAGTACGCCCTTTTTGTCTTCTTGTTTGTCGCCGATGCTGCGGCTAGCTCCAGCTCTGTTGATTCATTTTGAAGGTCGCATAGCCTGGTTCTGCTCGTGGTTAACTGCTGTTCGAGGCCAGTTCGTAGTTGCTCTATGTACGCTGCTTCGTCGCACAAGTTCGTGACTGCCGTTGCTGCCGGTTCTGTTGTCTGTGCTGTGCTCCGGTGCGACAGTGTTAGTA
>NW_027124459.1:931-2059 GCF_001457755.1 Trypanosoma equiperdum
ATGTAAGGTGCCACATGAATGCTCTGCGATTTTTTGTACCAATGCAAATGGTAACTTCTTTCTGCTTTTTTGTCTTACTATACCTGACTGCTTGTTTGTCTAAGTTGACTGTTGTTAAACGAAACTTAAGTGAATCACAAGAGTTCTGGAGGGCCCGTGATTGTCCTAGAATCGTGCCTAAAATTTAAGTGTGTTAGGATGACTAACAACCAAAAGCGGTGAGGATACTTGGTTGCCTTTTTCTGCGGTTCGGCTGCTGTGAAAGGAACTGAATCGTTTCAGCCTTAAGCTATACCCCGAGTAAAACTTCTGACAGTGGGATAATTTATTCCCTAATGCTACCTGAGTGACCACAGAACTCACTCTTCTCCATTTTCCTTCTATTATTTACTGGATTTACTTCCATTTCTACCCCTTACTTGGACAAAAATTGTGAAAATTCTAGTGCCTTGCCACTGCTTTACAGCCCCTCGCTTCTGCTGCTCATTGACAAGTTGTAACCATGCCTCCAGACATCAGCTACAACATAAATTCAGTCTTCCCACCGATTCACCGTTCTTTCGCTCTATGTAGACTACTGAGAAGCTGATTGGGCATCGTTTGACTTTTGTTGCGATTGTGAGCTACTGCCATGGTTAGTCCTGCTGGAAGATGAGTTTGTAACATTGGTAACTTCCTTATTGGTCTATTCTTTGTTTATGGCTTGTTTACTGGGGATTTTCCGCTTGTAGCAGTTTTAACTCATTTACTTCGACGAGTTGTCTCCAAATACAATCTAACCCTCTTTGGAAGTTCCATCTTACTTTGTTATCATTACTTCCCTTCAGTCGTGGCGATACAGAACTTTGTACGAGGATAAAACACTAATTAGAAGTGGTTGTTCTATACTAATTTCTTCCTATTGATATAGAACAAATTGCTCTCCTGTAATTTATCTCTTTCCAGTCAACTAAATACACCATTTAATTCATATTTTTGCACCTCCAGATGATTTATTTAAAAAAACAATACGCTAGCTTCTATCCAATAACTTCGACGGTTCGCCTGGATTTAGGGGTAGGTAAGAGTTACTGTTTCTACATCTTCAGGATATAATGGCTTTATTGTTGTTGATTTCTATTCGGTGTT
>NW_027124459.1:2069-3539 GCF_001457755.1 Trypanosoma equiperdum
CGATTCATTATTCCATTCGCTCATACGCTCCATGAATTTGTTGCTTCTTTTGATACCTTTTCCAATATTGAGTGAAATCATTGGTTGGTTTATTTTTTGCTGCTACGTGTGATTGCTTAACTCCAGTAATAGAAGACAACACACAAATTTTACTCTTTTAAATGCTCAAGCTTGTAATGTGTTACACTGATGCATACCCATTTGTTTCGCTCAGTATTTTCTTTCTTTCTTTCGAATCTACTTTTACAAATACGTATAGCGTTTCGAAGACATCTGGCCGGTATACTTCACTCTGTTTTTCCCTTATCGTCTCAGAGTGTTCCTTGCACTACCTTTTGCTGTGTAATAATGCACATCTTTATGTTTTTAAAACTGCGTATCTTTTGTCTCCCCCACACACACTCTCTCTGTTTTCCACCTTCTTCTTAATAATGATATTTCATGTTCTCTCTTTAGTTCATTCACTTTTTCACTTACTCACTTACTCTCTTTTCACCATTTCCATTGTTTTAGTACTTTTATTTTCTCTGTTTACTTACACTTTGCTACCACTATTCTTGTAATATTATTATATATATACACAAAACTCTCCTGTCACTATTATTATTATCATCAGCCTTACGATTATAACGCTAAAGAATATACATTAAAAGAAGAAAATATTGTAAAAAAGAAACTTTTTAAATATCACTAGTTTTGTACACCTTATTACCATATTAGTTTGCACCCATAGGCCATTTTCATACCAAAATTTTATATTTTTATGTTTTTAAAATTTTCACGTTTCGCAAAAGCGTTACAAAAGTGTAAAATTTCATAAATTTTATAGAATTGAACAACAATATCTTTTAATGTTAGAATTCCACTAAACTAACAAAGGAAGCAGAAATCGAAGCAAATTTTCTTATTTTAAAGAAAATTGTAATTTTTACAAGTTTCGGTTTCCCATCTGCAGCTTTTGTTAGCTTCGCATTTAGTTCTCTCAGTTCCGTACTTTGCACATCCAGTTGCTCCTACAGCTCTATCTCTTTTTCCTGCTGCTGTTTTGATCTTCTCCATCTTTAGGTTTGCATTTGCTATTTGCAGTATCATGATCGCATCCACGTTTTGTGCATTATGCTTCGGTTTTAGCAGTGTATTTGTCGCATTCTTTGTTTACTGTTTCGTCGCTGGTGGTTTTTATTGATTGTTCCCCTTTGTTCGTCATTTCTTGCAGGAGGAGTCGTGCTATTGCGTCGGCCCATAGTGGCAAGCTTGAGAGTTTCTCGATCGTGTCTGTTTTTTCCCCTGACGGATCTGCTTTGGGAATTCGAGTTGAACCTATATCTTTCCATGTTTTGGTGCCGTACTCGGCGGCTTCCCTGCCGTAGGCAGAGCGAATCGCTTCGTTCACTTTGGAGATTGTTGCGTCGCTTTCCTTTTCTGCTGTTGGTTTGTTTACTAACGCTTTGATTACCATTAGCTTGAATT
>NW_027123046.1:0-1091 GCF_001457755.1 Trypanosoma equiperdum
GCTAGCTGTGTCGCCCTTGCCTCTGCCTCTGCCGCGGTTGAGCACACTAGCGCTAGCTTCTTTTTTCTTGAGTCCGCGCTGAGATACGCATATGCTGCGAGTTTTACTTGCATTTTGCTGGTCGTTTCTATTGTGTTTATTCGCATCTCCATTTCGGTGTTGATTTTGGGTTGTAGAGCCCTTGCCTGTCCGGCAGCCAGGCAAAGCGGCTTTATCTTTGTTGCGACCAGTGTATTTTTGGCAGCGGCATCAGTTGGTCTTCTAATGTAAGTCAAGAATGCGACTATGACGAACGACTCCTTGAGCATTGTCCCTGTTGAAATTGGTACACAGTAAATATAGTGATATGGGTAAGTTCGCGGCGATAATTTAGCCTTTTTGTAAGTCGCAGGCTGAAACGGGGGTCAGTGATGTTCTAGTTCCACCGCAGTCTGTGTCTGCGTACTTGTGCGCTTATTTCAAGTCACGTAGTGCAAAAAAAGCAGTTTTTTCTGCATATCTGTTAGATTCACCCATCACCTCAGTGAGACTAATTGCTTTGTGCTTTTGGGTAGGAATGTGTGTGTGCTCCAAATAAAATCTTCAGTTAAATTTATTGTATCAAACAAACACTCTCAAAACAGGTTGTTCTAGGTTTTATCTACTTTCATCTATTGTTACAAACAATAAATATATCTTCTATTAACTTAATGAAGCGATCCCCTATTAAGTTTGAACACGATATTATGATAATCTATCAAATTAAAAATCACAGTAGCTACCATCATTTGTGCAGTAGTGTTTGTCATTTTTGTTGTGAAATGCGGGGCATCATAGGCTACTCCTGTTTATCCTCCTGAACTATTATTTTGTGTTGTACCAAGCAGGGTTTTTGATACTTATTTGTTTCTTCTGCTACGTGCTTCGCTTTTTATTTGTCTCCCAAATTTGGGAGAGGCTCTTCTAACTGCTTAAATAGCCTGGAAAGCTTGTAAAACGTGCAATGGTTAGGCGAAAATTTTACTTCTATTTCAAGTTTAGGCCGATTTATTTTCATGTCTAATCAATTGAAATTTATAGGTTCTAATACACCATATATTATTGCAACTTTG
>NW_027123046.1:1101-2291 GCF_001457755.1 Trypanosoma equiperdum
ATACATATACGAGATTCTTTCTTGAAATTCTTCAAAAGCCGGCTGTTTTGCGCTTTTTTTTTAATCGACAGTATTTTGGGGTCTGTTTTCAACTTCTTTTGCTGCTGCGAGTCTCTTACTTTCTCCATCACCTAAGGATAAGCATTGATCTTGATATGCAGAACTCGCTCTTTATATAGCGTCAAAATATCACCTGAATGCCAATACTTAATTGCTCTAGTATAGTATAGTATAGTTACTGACATATTCCACTTCATAGACCCCTTCAGAATGTTCTGCCATCCGTTGTCTCCTCATTTTCCACCACTTTTAAACTGAACTTTACTGAAATTTGTAATGGCGCATTGCTTGCCTATTTCTAATGGGAAAAAGTAAGTCCATTTTCTTTTCCCGATGGACTCTGTGCCTAAAAATGATTCCCACCTGCTGCCGTTTGTGCATATTGATTTCAATAGCTTTCACCGTATTTAAAACTATTCATATTACAATCTTCCTTCCGAGCTTCTCCCTTTCACTGGCTTATCCACTCACTCACTCACTCCCATTGCAGCCTTTTAGTTATTCGGAACGCCTTCTTTTTCATATATTTATTTTTCGCCCCATATTATAATATTAGTATACACACACCTACAACACTTTCCTATTATTATTATTATTGTGACCTTAACTAACATCCACAAAAAATCAAAAAAACAATATTTAAGGGGTAACATCATTTGTAGCACACTATCAATCTACTACTTTACACCCATAGGCCACTGTCATACACATTTTACTAAAAATTATATGTTTTTCAAATTAACAAAATTTGCGCATTTCGCAAATTTTTTTTACAAAAAAGTTAGAATATATTGTTTTTTAGCGAATTTTCATAAATTTCATAAAATTCAGCAAATTTTCTTAAAATTCTAGAATAATTGAATGCTAATAAACTCATAAAAGCATCATCAATCAGTGAAATTTTCTTCTAAGGAATCTTGAATCCTTGCTAGCATTATTTTCCAATTTACAACTTTTGTCAGCGTCGCATTTAGTTTGATAAGCTCCATGTTTTTCACATCCAGTTTGCGTCGCCCCTGCCCCAAATCTTGTTTGGTCCTTTTTTCTATTGCTTTCGTATTCAATTTGAACTTGTTCCTTTCTTTGGCTTCACCGCCTTCCCATTTGCAGTTTCCATTGTTTTTGCAGTC
>NW_027123046.1:2301-6779 GCF_001457755.1 Trypanosoma equiperdum
TTTTCTGTCTGTTCGCATTCCTGTCTTTTCAGCGCCTCTTGATTCTGCGTTTTCTGTCTTATTACCGATGGTGTTGCTACACTCGTTGTTTTCGTGTTTACCAAGTGTTCGAAGGTTGTCTCCGCATGCTTTTTCAATGCGGCTAGTCGTATTTTCAGTATTTTTTGTGCCGCTGCTGCTGCGTCCGCTTTGTCTAGTATGCCTGCTGCATTGTTTAGTTGAGTTTCCCATTGGATTTCGTCCACGGTGCTGCTTGTCTTCGTTGCTACCGCCGTCGTGAAATCTGCACACGCTGTGTTAGCTATGTCTTTGCAGTCGGCTGTTGTTCCAATTGCGCCCAGCACCACCCCGAACGCTGCGCTGTTGCCTTTCGTTTTCAGCATACTGCGTATTTTCGCTATGTGCGTTCGAATGTAGGCCGCAGTCGGCTTGATTGGCAGCCTCTTTTGACACACTTTGATGAGCTCCGCTGCTGCCGTTATGTAGCCGCTGGGCGAAGTGCTTGTAACGCTTTGTGTTGTCGGGTCGCCACACACATCGTCCGTCATCGTGCCATCGCTGTTTTTGGAGCAGAGACAGGCTAGAACATGGCACAGGGCGGCACCTGTATTTGGCATTTTGCATATTGTCTGCCTGTCACTGCCTGTTGCGGTCGGACACGCCGGTGTTGGTGTCGCTACTGTGTATGCGCTTCCGTAGACCGCCTTTCCTATTGCTGTTTTTACTTTGTTTGCTACATCGGTTAGATCTTGTTTATATTGGCTCTCAAACTTTTCGAGCTCGTAGATGGCCGCTGCTGCTGCTGCTTCTATTGTTATCGACGCTGCACGCCCTTCTGGGCTTTCGAGTTTGGCTGTTGGTACTTCTAGGTCGTTTGGTTTTGTTCCCTTGGCTGCCGCTTTTATGCTGTCTTTCGCCCATTGCTTCCAGTCAGGATGACACTTTGGGTTTTCGCTGGCCTACTGACACGGGTCAGGGCCCGCTTTGCCTGTTTGTTCTTCTTTTGGAAATTGTTGTTGCCACTCTGGGTCTGCAGTTGACATGTTTAGTGCGCGAAGTATGTCGATATCGCCTTGTAGTGCTTCTACTGTCGGAAGCTTGGCTGTGTCGCTGTCAATAAGCTTCACTAAATCACATACCGCTTTTAATTCTGCCATGTTAACTGCTTGGGCGTCGTCTGCGCCTGCGAATATCAGGCTTAGCGCTGTTACTGCTGCCATTGTAACTTGTATTTTCATCTGAGCAGACATTTTTTCCTTACTCTAGGATTGTATCCTTTATTTTAAACAAAAGGATATAGGTGTTATAAAAAGTTTTTTGACTTTCTCTATCATTAAAGCGGTTTGGTGTTATATGTTGCTCTTCCGCCTCTTTGTATTTTTTGTGTTGCTCACTTCCTCTACCGAGAAAATATTTTCATTATGGATTGAAATTTGTAATTTCCACCGTTTTAATTTGGAAGTGGGTGTGCAAAACGTAAATAATCGAGTGCTGCAGTTAGTTCTAATGTTTACAACGGCAGTTTCTTGTTTGCAATATCATGCGTTTGTGAAGTTTGCGTTGACGCTGGCGCGAGATGAAGAGTTACGTGTAAGTTTTGAGATAGATGTTGCAGTCAGTTGTTATATTGCAGATCAACGCTATTACGGTACTCGGCGCTGTTTTGAGTTTCTCCGCTTCCACTAGGTTATTTTCCTTGATCTTGCTGCAGATTACTTTGTTGAACTCGTGGCCTGCTTGCTCGCCATTTGTGGCTTCCCGCCTGAATTGTATGTTGGGGGACCACGAGTTTTGCAGCGAAGGCCTTCTGCAAAATTTCACTCAAGGAGTAGAGCTAGGCCTAACTTTATTGAGGTGAACGCTGGAAAGTCGTATTTGACACAGTTGGCTCTTGCCGTGTCAAAAAGCGCACCTCTTGTATCACCAGTTTCTTTCCTATTGAGCAAAGCAGAGTTTAGTTGCTTTTTTACATCCATCGCGGTTTTTAGTAAGTCGCAGTGTTTTCACTGCGCTGCTGTCGTTAATTTGGCTGTTTTTTCTTACATTTTCGTTATTCGCTAATGAACAGCCGGTTTTGTTGCCGTGCCCGCTTCTATTTTGTGCTCTCTGCTGAATTTCTCCTTGTTTTTCTTTTCTTTTTAATTTCTTTATTCTGGCTATCCACTGTTATGCTGTAGTCCATGCTCTGTGCGTCGTGTTCGTGTAGTTTGAGCTGTGCAGCCCCACTTATATTAGGTTTTTAATGCCGCGGTTCTTTTATTTCATATCTTGTTCCTTTATGGTTGCTTTATTGGTTCGCATTCGGCTCTGCTGATGTAGCCGTGAAAGATCGTGAAAAGCTGCGCTATTTCTGCTGCCGTCATGAACGAACCCAAGCTCTCCCGCCAGGTATGCCGACGCGCTCCATGCTGTATTTTTCTATTCATTCGTTTTCAGGAGCACTGTATCTATGCCAACTTTGCCATTGGATATTATATTTTTCAGGAAGCTGTTTCGACAACTTTTGATTTGATAAAGTTGGCACTTAGGTTTTATTTTGCATGTTCGACTTTAGGTGTATTGGTATCAGTCAATTGTCTTGCGCTTTCTTCGTGTTTTGCTGAAGTAGTAGTAGTTTATCATCGCCTTTGTTTTCTGTTTTTCATGAGGATGATCTTTGCGTTGAATTCTAGCTTATACCAGCTTGTAAAACTATAATTAATATCGTTTGTAAATTTATAAAATATCCATTCAAAGTCTTTTAACTTATTGTTGTATGTATCTTTAAAGATCAAAAAATTGTTCATATCTATAAAGCCAAATCCGCTTGCTGCTTCTTGTGCGCTTTTTACTTCGAGACCGCCCTATGTTTATGGTTTTTCCTTTGTAACCACAGAATGTTGTTTGTCGCTTCCTTTGAAAAGCGAATTGGGGTAGCAATTAACAGCGTACTATCATCATGTCTCTGAGCATTAAATAATTTACTAGTTGGAATGTTTTTCACCCAGGTGGGTAATGTTTTGCTCTTGTCACTGCATTTTTGGTGTAAATTGTTTTTTGTGATATTTTATTGGCTATAGAAGCTGGTGGTTTAACCACTGAGTCAGACTCAAACATTGCCGTCTGCCTTGGCGGTCAACTCGCTTTCATGTAGTCTCATTATTGTACGTCTTACAGACTAAGAAACTCTGTATCTTCTTGTACGGAGGGTTCTCTCGAATGCAGCATAATCTCCGCTATTGCCTCAATCTCCTCTTTCCGTTACTTCTTCCTTTTTAGTTTTTTGACAAAAAATGTAAGGTGTACGCACTGCTGCCTATAAACGGCTACTGTTTATTGTGTTCTGCCCAATAAGATGAAGAACATTGTACAACCATAAATTACATCATCTATAATTTATAAAATTACAATTAATACCATATTTTAACGGCTTTACACGCTTTAAAATAGACAACAACAACAAGCCGTCACTATATAATAATTTTTCAATTTCTATTGAATTTAGCAACCACTAAGAGTTTCTGCCTCCACAATATCTTTCTAAAAAAAACAGCTTTATTTCTCACCTTCCTTCTCCGCTTCGACTGATTCTTCTCGTTGTTGTTGCCCTATGTAAGTTTGGTGCCGCTTATATTGCTTTCTGAAGGGTTGGCTGTAACCACAAGCTCCTTTTTCCACCTATTCAGACTCGTGACTGGTACCTCTTGCGAGGGATGTATGTTTGGAACTGGAGCCCGCACTTATTAGCTATTTTCGCTGTGTCATCTTGCTCTGTGAACACGATAATGCTTAGAGTAGCAGAAATACATATGTCAAAAAGATCTTGTAAACATATAAGCAGTACTCCACATAGTACTTTTAACTCGGACTGCGTCTTTACAGCAGTTTTAGTGACTGACTGTCTGTTGTACATTACCTTCTGTCTTTCTCTCATTTGTTTCTCCATAATTTTTTGGCATATGATGATTCCTGGCCTCACACTTTTGTATAAACTACGCATATTTCACTTCCTTCTTTTTTTCTGTTTCATCTTTTCTAATTATGTTCCCATGCTCTCTCTCTCTTACTCTATCTCACTCCCTCACTTATTGTTATTGCTCTTTTCATCCTTTCAATTTACTAATTTACTCTATTTTTCATGGACTTTTCGCCTTCTATAGTATTTTTATTATAATATTAGCATATGTATACTCAAAACGCTTTCCCATCATAACCATTATAACCTTAGGTAATATCCACAAAAACAACCAAATTAGAATCTCGCTAATTGTTTAGCTTATATCCCTATTATTCTATACGCATAGGCTACTATTACACATATTTTAATATTTATTAAGTTTAAAATTTCACAATTTGTAAATATTTTTCTAAAAAGGGTCTTAAAAGATATCAAATTGTAGTTAACATAGTAATTCTTAAAATTTTTATACAATTAAGAAAAATCTTTTATAAACATAATAAGAGAACCCACAAATGCAGCAGAAACCACGGTGAGGGCG